>NC_083762.1:9603211-9668211 GCF_963514075.1 Conger conger | reverse complement strand
AATGATCCTGAGAGGGAAATCCGGAATATTAAATTCAACCTTTCTCTTTTTTAATTCGGCAGTTAAAACCGTACCTTTTCAATCAGGGCAAAAAACACAAACCCTGTCTCTGAGCAGCATCTCCGGGACGAGGCAGACGGAGTCTACCGCAGTCACAAACAAACATCACCAAAACCATGTATTCTCTTTAACTAATGGACCCCAAATTAAAGGTACAATAGGTCGTTTCGGACTTCTAACGGTCAACAACAACACTGTTTATCCCTCCCCCTTCTCTGTGAACGTGTTGAAAACGCCATTGGCTGTGGCAATTAGAACCAATTTTCAACCATTGAGCTTGAATTATTGTGCAGCTATACGACGTTTTGGTACAGAGTGCCGACCCGTCAACTGCATAACCCGAATTTAAGGACAATAAACACAGGCAGAGGGTGAGTCAACATGTCAGTGAGCCTTTTTCGATGATAGGAAAGGATTTACAATGGTCTTGTAACAATGTGTTAAGACAAAAATCTTACCTATTGTACCTTTAAGATAATTGATTAACAAAGAGGCAATACTGGAACAAATGTTCTTAAAACCCTCTACAGCTGCAGGCCACAGAAGTATAATCATTCATGAAGTGCTCTGTCACAATCTCACAATCTTTAAAATTATATATACTACAAGAAAAAGAAAAAAAAGGATTCGATGGCAACGGGAACGACAAACACGATGCACATTTGTATGTACGCAGACGAATGCATTTCCATTTCTCTGCTTTCAGGAATGACAAACACCCTGAAACTGACTTCTTCTGTTGGGGAGGAAGTGCTGGAGCGTGCTCAGCTCTCCCGGGAAGAGCTCCCCCAGCTGTTAGGATTGCGCATTGCAGCCGCTCGGTCTCCGCTCCACTGCAGCGGGGCCGGGGAGGTGAAGTCAGCCCTGCGAGCCCAGCCGGCCCTGATCGCTGTGACCCCGCCGCTTTGGGCTGAAGGGGGTCAGACGGGGGGGGGGGGCGCGTCTCTGCCCTCGTAGCGCCAGGCGCCTCCACGCCCGACGCGTGACGGAGACAGACGGGCGCGACGCGCTCGCTCTGTTAATCGTTCGCCGAGGCGAGGCTGGCGCGCGTCTGAAGGCGTCGCTCCGCTCCCCGCTCCGTCTCCACAGCCGGGGCCCGCTTCCTGTTTACCGGCCTCGTTCCCCGACAGGGGGGCGATCAAGGCCCCGCCGAACGCGGGGAGGCTGGCCCCGCAGCGCGCACGCCGTCAAAACTCCTGATCTCATTTTCTACACCCCCCCCCCCACCCCCAAGGCCCAGGGTTCGGTTTATAAATAAACCCGGCAAAAGTTCAACGGGGAAATGATTCAGTCAAGCAAGCCATTCAAAGATATATCATCCTTGTTTATCTGTTTATTTTGTTTCGCTTTTATTGTTGAGTCTCTAGTTGGCCCCCAGACAACACTTCTCTGAGATTTGTCACATCAAGTGAAGAATCTGATTCAAATACTGGTTGTTTGCCGGCTGCAGACATTCAAACGCCTCAGTGAGACAGTGCACGGGGCGCAGATGCATACAGACTCGCTTTGAAAACCAGCAGCTTTTTCTGACAGCTTTAGCATGTTTAGATCCACCTCTATTTTAAACAAAGCCGCATTTTGCTGTTCCTTTTTCCCGTCTAAAGGAAGAAAATTAAGTGAGAAAGTTAGTCACAAAGGGAGGTGTTATGGGAGGGGACCCACTGTAGTACAGTAGGCACACGGTGAGAAAACGTACCATAATAAGGCTTTCATTCCCTATAAAATGGTTTTATAGCGTCCCCGGCCGTCTGAAACATAGAGTTTGAAATACTGGTTGGTGGCAAATTCATTTCAAAACTGAAAATGCTACTTTGCTACTTGTCCAGCCCAGTCTGTCAAACCGCAGCCGGCAGACGTGGTCAGCTGAGACAGGACGTGTTCTTCACCTGGCACACAGCATTATTCTCATTTCCACTGGAATTATCAGCTTTCACAGATATCCGCTGTCAGAGGGGAGTGTGGTGCTAACCAGGGCATGCCTCTCTCTCTCTCTCCCTCTCTCTCTCTCTCTCATTTTCTCTCTCTCCACCCACACTGGCTCCAGCTCACAGAAACCACAGAACAAGAGCTAAGAGTTCAGAGGAGGGGAATGGGAGGCCTGCCTGTCTCCCAGTGTGCATGTCCAGCAGGAGAGAGGGGGGGGGGGGAGACATCACTCTTCTGGGGGCATGAAAGGCGGACAGACAGGCTTCGTTCGCGGTCTCATCTCCCCTGACAGCGCCCGCTCTCCAGCCCCAGACCCTGATTACCCGGCAGGGCGCGCGGCTCGGAGGAACGGGTTTGAACTTGAGGCTGAGTCGACCTGCGACGCCACCATCAGCCTGTCGCCAGCCTCCGCGGGGAGAGAGGTGCATCTGCTGGCATGACTAATGTTTGATTAGAGGTAATGACGGATGATTTGTGCTTAGTGACAGAACAAGGTTGCCTGACTGAAGAGGGGTAAAGCCCTTCATTCACCTTCACTCAGATCTGACGGCCTCGCTGTCCTCTCTCCCTGCGTCCGTTTGAATGCTGGAGGACACACACACACACAAGTGCATGCACAAGCACACACGCACACACGCACACACACTCACATGTACACACACAAGTACATGCACACACACACACACACACACACACACACACACACACACACACACACACATGTACACACACATGCACACACACACACACACACACACACACACACATGTACACACACATGCAAGCACATGCACAAGCACATACACACGCACACATGCACACGCACATGTACAAGCACAATCACACACGCACACATACGCACATGCACGAGCGCGCACACACACATGCACACACGCACACGGATGCACACACACACACACACACACATTTATGCAAGAGCTTGTACACACACACAACGTGCATACACTCATTGCACAAAAGTGCAGACGGACACACGTATGCACGCAAGCACACACACAGTCACACAAGCACACATGCACACACACATGCAGATACGCACACACACAAACACATACGCACACACACGCAACACACACAGTGTCTGTGTATTCATGTGTAACAGCTTGGATGGAACTTCCAGATTATCCCAGGCTTTTTATAGTCTTAAAATGCCAACTCAAAGTAATTCTTTCTTTTTTAAAGGCTTGCTTGTTTATGCCAGAGGTGAGTTAACCTACTCCACCGAACCTTACGATAGTCATGTCTTTAAATCAGCTAGGCAGCCTGTTAACCACGGTGATTAATTTTGCCTACACAATTCTGTGCAGAATGTCCAAAGGTATCAAATAAGAGCCCAGGCCTAAAGATACAGCAGTCCCTGTCAGGCCTCCTCCACAACCTACACACAGAGCCCGGAGAGACACAGGTATGCTCCGTCAATCTCACTCCCAGCCACAGGAATTACCCCCCACATAAAGACGAAGGAAGCCTGCGTTCTGAAGCAGTGGCTTTAGCAGACTGGAAGCATGCGTTCTGAAGCAGTGGCTTTAGCAGACTGGAAGCCTGTTTTCTGAAGCAGTGGCTTTAGCAGACTGGAAGCCTGCGTTCTGAAGCAGAGCATGCGTTCTGAAGCAGTGGCTTTAGCAGACTGGAAGCCTGCGTTCTGAAGCAGTGCATGCGTTCTGAAGCAGTGGCTTTAGCAGACTGGAAGCCTGTTTTCTGAAGCAGTGGCTTTAGCAGACTGGAAGCCTGCGTTCTGAAGCAGTGCATGCGTTCTGAAGCAGTGGCTTTAGCAGACTGGAAGCCTGCGTTCTGAAGCAGTGCATGCGTTCTGAAGCAGTGGCTTTAGCAGACTGGAAGCCTGCGTTCTGAAGCAGTGCATGCGTTCTGAAGCAGTGGCTTTAGCAGACTGGAAGCATGCGTTCTGAAGCAGTGGCTTTAGCAGACTGGAAGCCTGCGTTCTGAAGCAGTGCATGCGTTCTGAAGCAGTGGCTTTAGCAGACTGCTGGGATCCACAGCCGTTTGATGATTAATGCACACATGATGTATTAATCACAGCCAAAATGCTGCGCTCTGATTGACGCAGATAAGCTGGATGTTCAATGCATTTAGCTTTTCTTTTTTTCATTTGTATTTCATCAGGACTAGAAAGTTCTGACATTTGAAAGCTTAATTCTGGGTCTGTCGCGGTTACTTCCGCAGGACGCAACAGAGGCCTTTGTCTTTCTGCTCCAGACAGACTCCCCCCCCACCACCAACCACCCCCACAGCAACATCGCCATTTCCCCAACACACTTCACCATGCTCCCATACTTCACTCATTTATTTTAGCTCTCTGTTCATCTACTGCAGATATAGTAGTGCAGATATATTGCCTTCTGCTCCAAAAATAAAACAATAATAGTGTTTCCTCCATTCCTGACATTCACATGACATTGGGAGATTAATTAAATAACTGAATTAAATAATACTTTAGGTCTGATCTGCCATTCTAGCTGAACAAATACTATAGCCTGGCCACACCTTGATCCTCCAATATTAATACCTTTCTATCACAATAGAATCATATTCCTCACTTTGGGTAAGCTTCCCATCAAAGTTTCACATCCGCACCGGTCCTTTTAAAAAGTTAAATAAAACAATGCTCAAACTGGCAAACGGAGAGGGCAAAAAAGATAAATGATTCATGTAAAAGTCATGTACTTTTCCACTGTCCAATTTCCCAGGCTCTGAGGGAGGGGGGAAAGGGCAGGGGAAACAATTTTAAAGGCAAAAGCCACAAGAGCGGGGCCCTCCTTGACAACCTTCCAATAATAATAAACGGCATAAGTCACATGCTTTAGCATCAATAAGCTATCAAACCCCTAACACAAGGACTATTCATTTTCGCCAATCCACTTGAAATTTGGTAAACAGAATCGTTATGCTGTAACAATGTCTGTTTAGATTACAAGGAAAATGTTGATCCTTAGATTTAACGGATTTCGGGGCACAGTTGCTGTCTAATGCACTATTGATCCTGCTGGAGAAATGTGAAGACAGCATTAATCAATCGCTTCCTTACTCGTGACATCTAAGACGCGACATGGGCCGATGGCCCATTGGGTTTAACGGACGTGATTATCGCCGGCCTGGCCAGGCATCCATGGCATGCCAGCAAGCTCTCCCGAATAAAAGCAGAAAGTAAAGAATCAAACGGACTTGCTGAAACGCTCCCGTTCCGAATACATCTGCACTATCTACACTCTGCAAAACACTTTTATGTTACTTTCAACACAATTTGTATCTAAGATGCAGTACAGATATACAACTCATGAGTTACAAAGGGAGATATTCTCATACAGACCGTGTTGAAAGGAACAGGGAATGTGAGGTTCTTAACTAATGGAGGTGCAATGAAAATGAAACATTGCGTTTGCTAACACTTCTGTTGTGAGAGTGAATAAATCACACGTAGCTTACAGACATAACAAAATGTTGAGATATACAGTAGACGGTTTGGAGAAGTGCGCACGGCGTACAGTAAACGTCAAATCGAGGTCACGGAGTAAGTATTCCGCGTGCAATTTCTTGCAGAAAAGTGTTTCTGTAATAATTCATGGAATAATATGTGGCAGAAAAGCCAGTGAAAAATTGCTCTTGTGGCAACCTCATTTCATAAATTGGTGCGCATGGTCTTTGCATGGGCCCGTTTACAAAAACAACAGGCACATGTTCTTTTCAATTACAGTACAGCTTTCTTAGAAAGAGAATTTGCAGAGAATTACAATACATCACGCTACATGTCCACGACTATTATTCACTACTCCGTGGGTTTGTACACACAGTGCATAGTTCACTCTATTATCATTTTTCCAGAGGCAGTAAGTCTTAAAAGGCGTCCTGCTTAGTGCCAGTCTATACTGTAGAAAGATGGATAACAATGAGGATCAGGGTTATGAAAATGTGACGTCTACTGTATTGTATGCTATATTTAGAGAGTAGTAAATACTTTGTCATGAAAAATATTTATAAAACAATATTTTGGGACACATATTGTTTCTCCAACCACAGCCCAAAATAAAAACCCACCGTACAGACACACAAGAGGGAAGGAGACGGTACTGCCAATATAAAATCGTTTGAGCTGTTCCTCTTTCTGCTGACTAGAAGCAGGCTTGTGCCCAGTGAAATCACAGCTAGTAACATTTCGAGTTAACATTTTTAATAGCGAGCCTCAGCCTTAAAGTGGACTGAGACCCGACCTTGTATTTTTTTTATTCAGTTGTAGAGCAGGTGTCTCAACATTACATAAATAAATATAACATCAATGACTTTTGCAATGATTTCCACTGCGGAGTACACATAATGGGGAGGGCCAAATGAGCAGGCGGAAAAAAGGTTGATACATATTTCACAACATTAATAAACTGAGGCATGGCGACGATGCTGGCCGCACCAATTAAAAAATAATCATTGGATATACTTCAAAACATATAGACAGTGGTTGCACAATATTTCTAAGCACTTACTAATACAGCGTGTAACCACTGTTCATCATTTACATTACGTTACATTAATGGCATTATGGCAGACGCTCTTATCCAGAGCGACGTACAGTTGATTAGACTAAGCAGGAGACAATCCTCCCCTGGAGCAAAGCAGGTTAAGGGCCTTGCTCAAGGGCCCAACGGCTGTGCGGATCTTATTGTGGCTACACCGGGGGTCGAACCACTAACCGTCCATGTCCCAGTCATGTAGCTTAACCACTCTTCATCATTTCATAAAGGCTCCTCTGGCGGCACGGATGGTGCAGTGGGTAGCACTGCCGCCTCACAGCAAGGAGGTCCTGGGTTCGAATCCCCGTCGGCCGGGGCCTCTCTGTGAGGAGTTTGCATGTTCTCCCCGTGTTTGCGTGGGTTTCCTCCGGATACTCTGGATTCCTCCCACAGTCCAAAGACTTGCAGGATAGGCTGATTGGAGAGTCTAAATTGCCCGTAGGTATGAGTGTGTGAGTGAATGGTGTGTGTGCCCTGCGATGGACTGGCGACCTGTCCAGGGTGTATTCCTGCCTTTCGCCCAATGTATGCTAGGATAGGATAGGCTCCAGCCCCCCTGCGACCCCGTTCAGGATAGGCGGGTAAAGATAATGGATGGATGGATGCTCCTCCATGTCGGGGTGATCACAGGTATCCAGATCAGTCTGCATTGGAGCCACGGAGACACACGACACCTGCCAAGGCCTATGGAGCCGGTCCCCGGCAGCCTGCAGAAGAGCCATTCACACCGTCCCTTCCGACGGAGGCCTGCGGTGCTCTTTGCACACCCATTCCCAGGAGCCATTTTAACTGGGAAGCCCTCCTCTCAGGGCGACTGGACGAGCAGTAATAAAAAGGCGTGCAGAGTCGCCCATCCATCAAATCCTTTAATAATCCCGACGTGAGAAAGCAGGGCAGGTGCCTCATCTCATTTATGCAATTATGAGCATTCCATCTATCATTTTATGTTTTCAAGCTCATTATGTGATAATTTCCTTTTTGTGCCGTTACGCCCTTTATTACCAATCCGCGGTGGGTTGATGGAGCAGGCTTCACCAGGCTTATTGCCGTAGTTACCGTGTCTGTTACCCACCGCGCACAGACCGAAGATGACACCCGTGTTTGTTTTTCCAGGAAGAATTCATCTTAAATTTGTGTTTGACGCTTCCATGGAAACCTTTCTTTAAAAAGTGTTGTCCAAAACCTTGGGACTGAAGTGCAAAAGAGACACTTGAAATAAACTCTCCGGCAATGACAGAATCCATGACAGATGATGAATAAATCCAAGAAGGAGCAATGTAGTTCTTTGCCCATCTGACCTAAAAAAGCTATACATGCATACCATTTTGTATTCAGTACACTAACTTAGAATAACAATAAATGCTCGTGGAAATATTTCATGGCTGTGTGCATCAGAAAGGCTATGTTTAGATGGTGTTGCCTGAAGAAGCAACAGACACAAAATGCTAATTACTGCATGTACGTCAGGAGTCTGTTTTGCTATTTAGTTTTTCTGTTTTTTTTTCATCCCCTGTAATTTGAAGGTTGCACACAAAGAAAACATTAAAATGAGCATAAAAATGCAAAAGATGGCCATTTCTAATTTGAGAAAAAGTTCACACCAAAACACACCATACATTGCTTGGCCCAAAAGTTCACACAAAAACACACCGGACCTTGCTTGGTCAAAAAATTCACACATACACACACCACACATGCACGCACGCACACACAGCCCACAATCAATTCTAATGGAGTTCAGAAAAGGACTTATAAAGTCACTGGAAGCTGCATTCAAAGCACTTTGCTCTGGGAATTTACAAGGCAATTATGCTGAACCCCAGCCCTCAAGAAATACAATCTGGCCCTTCCTATAAGGTACTCTCCATCCCATCTGCCTGGAGTCGGGAGGAGGTTCTGACAGGTATGCTCAAGAGGTTAAATGAAAACATTGGAAAGCAAAGCGTGGGAAAAGACATCAATATGTGCAATATTTAACCCGCTAGCAGAGCTGCAGAACAGAAGAATTCAAAATTCATTAAATACAACCGCTAACGAATAGCATCTCATAATATTACACTCCATGCTAATAAATAAATGCTAAGGCTCTATGCATGGATTTATCTAGCTCTGTGCAACATTTCCCTTATAGTCTTTTCCTCTCTTACAGTCCAATACAGTCTTTTTTATTGGAACGTGTGGCCAATTTTTGTATATCCTTTTCTGTGACTGCAGAGTTGAGTAGATTTTGCATTATAGGAGCTGTCGACCAGGGTCAATAGGCTTGGATTTCTTTACTTTCAGAAAAAAGAAAGGAAGCAACAGAACTGGAGAGTGCACCATCTCAGAGGACTCTGGGAGAAATAAATAATTCCTCATGGTGTGTCCTAAATATGTCTATTTTTTCAGATCTTTCCAAACCACAGTAGCCAAGATCGGGAAGATGTCAAGTTCCCTCAGCCACCACCCCCCCCACTCCACTCACCACCAAAAACTTTCCCCTTTTTCTGAAACATACAAAAATCTCTCCAGCATTTGCAACTCTCGAGCTACAGAATTTGATTGACATTCAGACTTTTTTTTTTTTTTTTCATTTCGTCAAGATCAACTTTTATTGCAGCGCGGTGTGCCGGAAGAGAGACACTTTGCCAATTTATTACATTTTATTTGCCTTTAATTTAAGCCAGAGAAATTCCCCTTTGGTGCAAAGACCTCAATAACGTGAGCCCACAGGTTCTTAATCCAGGCGTATTCTGCATGCATGTATGTGAGGCAGAGATAAGGGGACATTTTCTCAACAAAAAAAAACAGATTTAAAGGAATGTGGGGCACATCTCCGTGGATTGATCTGAGAGGAGAATATATTCTTCAGGTGTGACAGCTGGAAAATCTCAGGGCAGAAGTAGAGCATGCCAAAAAAAAAAAAGGGGGGGGGGGGGCTGACAGAGATGGAGGCTGAAGCCACCTTTCAAATCCATGCCTGAAAATCCTCCATCCAACACACGGAATTCATAAAACAATGTCTGGATACGATAACACGCTATTAACATGAAGCATACGCCAAGACTAGCAAATGCTAATCCAATTTGGCAATGTAAGCGCATGGAGATCTGTGCTGTTATCGTTCGGAGCGCCTTAAGGCAAGAGTGCACAACTGCAGTCCTGGAGGGCCGGTCTGTGCTGGGTTTGTCTGCTGCTTCTTCTGCCAGCCAATTACCTTGGTTTTAGGTTTTTTGACAGCTCAATAAATTAAGACTGGTTCACTCCTGTACTTGAACAGAGTAACTCTTTTTGGAATACACGTGCATGCTTTGACTGTATGTGGTGCTTATACAAATATCACACCAAGATATGATTGGTTAACAGAAATTCTTGAAATGGTACTGGTCCCTGGCTGTGCACCTGCCTCAGGAACTCTTCACGACACAGGTGACTACAAACGCAGAGTGAGACTACAATATCCAGAGCGACGTACAGTTGATGAGACTAAGCAGGAGACAATCCTCCCCTGGAGCAATGCAGGGTTAAGGGCCTTGCCCAAGGGCCTAACGGCTGTGCGGATCTTATTGCGGCGACACCGGGATTAGAACCACTGACCTTGCGTTTCCCAGTCATTTACCTTAAGCACTACGCTACAGGCCGTCCCGATTCAACATAACAGCACAGGAGGAACTAAGACCACAATTTGGAATGTCTGTACCTCTTGAGTCAACGGAGGTCTGAGATGCGTATTCTACCCGCTAATTCTTGTGGCAGTTACACTGCGGTTTGCTGAGAACCGCAGTGCAACTTTAACCAAAATTACAAGCAAATTAATTAATCGCACCAAGCTTTCCTTCCGCCCAGCATGGCGAAAAAAGACTTAACAAAGAGGCACGCTCACATTTTTCCTCTGAAAAACTTAAAAAGACCTGCCAAAGACAACTTGGCCACGTGATTTATGAACACGTCTCGGTCTCTTTTAGCGAACAAAACCGACAGGCAAGTAAACAGATGAATGAATCAATTAAAAGACGCGCCGTCGGCCTGCCGGGCGGCTGCTCCCACTCCGTACCTCTGGGCTGTGAACGCAGAGCGAGGCCCCGGGGCGGCCGGTGCCACGACGAGAAGCCGGCGTCGGGCCGCAGCATATCATTATGATGTAGCGGCCTTGAAGGAGAGCGGATAATAGATATACTCACGACGGCGTTAATATCCTTTGAGCTCAACTTTCTTCTCCCTCTCCCTTTTTCCTTTCGCCCAGACTCCAAACTACTTTGCCCTTGGCGATGCCTTACATGAAATAGATTTATGAGAACATTTGTGCCATATTTCCTCTTTCCTCCTTTTCTGGAGACGGACCGTCGCGGCAGGCCGTGATTGAGTGGGAATCAGAACGCAGGGCCCGGCTCACACCGTCAACAAGCCTCACCTTCATCATTTATGGAGATTTTACAAGGGGGGGGGGGAATTAGCCAATGACAGCGCACCAAGGGCTCCGACAACCCCCCGTTCTCCGGTGCAGGGTTATGAAAACACGAGCGCGCGCACAAACATAAACACGTCAAAGGGAACGCGGCGGGCAAACGCATGAATGTGATGTTAAATGTGAGATCGTAAGAACGGCTAACGTAGCGGCACTCTGGTTATAACACGTGTATTACACGCCGGTATGTGATGTTTCACAAAAGAAGAAATCCGCTCAAGGGAGGTGCTCAGATGGCATATATTTATATATATATATATATATATATATATATATATATATCCCGATTTAATCATCTTCATGAAAATAGGAATGCCATGACTGTCCCTGCAGCAACGGGAAGGAACACTGCTGAAATTTGATTGGCTAATATCCCTGGGGTTGTGATTCCGACGCCCCCACATCAGACAGGGAACAGAGTGCCGAGAGCGATTCTCAACCTGACCCCATTTAAAGCTTAACTAACAACGTATATATTTCCGGTGTGTTTCTGCTCCCCGATAAAAACGATGGCGATCTCCTGATCTCTCCGCGCTCCCTGTGCACCTGAGGGAAATCACCAATCTTTAATTATCGTTTCAGAGCGCCGAGCATCCGAACCGCGACAGGAGGCAGCACTGCGGGGACCGGAGTCCCCCAAACGGTCCGGGTAGAGCGCGCCGTCTCCTGCACACATCTCGTGGGAACCACAAAGGAGTCCCATCTCATGCACACACCTTGTGGGGACCTCAGAGGAGTCCTGTCTCACACACGACTCGTGGGGACCTCAGAGGAGTCCAGTCTCACACACGCCTCATGGGGACCTCAGAGGAGACCTGTCTCACACACACCTCGTGGGGACCTCAGAGGAGTCCTGTCTCACACACGACTCGTGGGGACCTCAGAGGAGTCCTGTCTCACACACACCTCGTGGGGGCCTCAGAGGAGTCCTGTCTCACACACACCTCGTGGGGGCCTCAGAGGAGTCCTGTCTCACACACACACCTCGTGGGGGCCTCAAAGGAGACCTGTCTCACACACACACCCCGTGGGGACCTCAGAGGAGACCTGTCTCGTGCACACGCTTTGACATGACAAAGATGCCCCAAACCCTGGGTCCAGTTTATCCTAATAATAGAGTACTATCTGACTTCTGTTTTCCAAAATGTGTTAATAATGAATATGAATATGAGTGTTATCCATTTTGTCTTTTTGCAAACCAACAAATCGAACACCTGAAATTAATTTAGCAAGCATGCGAGAGCTAACAAAGACGCGATAGAAAACAATACCCTGGTGTGGCAGAATTACAAAGCTTAATATCTGAGAACGGCAGAAGTACTGCAGGAGTGAGCTCATAATTCTGCACTCCTGAGATGAGTTTATGTGCAAACCCACCGCTGGAGCCTGAAAGCCCGCGCCACTGAGGGTGTACTGTTTTAGCACAGTAAATACATTTTTGGATGTAGTTCACAACCCCTCGCTGGGCGTTTTTATGGCGAATAACATAAAAAAGGGGGGGGAAAGCGGAGTCTGCAGGGGGAAGTAGGAGCGCTTTAAATTAAACATGGCCGCTGAGGACTGGCTCTGCCCTGCATAAGTTCAGCACCGGTTCCTGAAGCTATGTGTCAGCAAGTACTCTCAGGCAAAGCTGGCAGATCGGGCCGAAAAATAAACGAGCTGAAAAGAGCCTCATCGATTTGCGGTTCATGCCTACAGATGAGGCTTACTTTAAAACTGCTAATGTTTCAAACCGAATCGCAGGTCCGCTGCTCAATCCCTGCTAAACACCACCTCGGCTTCACCCGCGATGCGCCACGAAACAATATTTACACTATAATTTAGTAATATCGCAACAGCACAATTAGCCAAGCAATCTTTTATTCTACGGTGGTCAGAGAGACAAAGCAAAATAACAATATAAACACTCCAAATGACATCTTTCATAATTTCACAATGTCATAACACACATTTTTTTTGGAGTATTAATGAATACAAACAACCAATTTCAAACAAGCAATCAATTCCAGCAAAAGATTCCCCCTCAGGAGCAGACGTGGGAAAGGCATAGGAAATTCAGACTGAGTCGCCATGGAAATGGTTGAAAAAGTCACCCCTGAGTTATAATTATATTGAGGTTTTCTGCTAAGCAGTTAGCCATGAGGTGGGGTGGTGTGGAGTCCATAAAGACCTCAAAACTGCTACCTGCCCCTCAACAGCAGATAATCAACACCTGATTCATTCTGCTGCCAAAAATAGCCTTTCCCTCTCCTTATCTGTACACCACCACCAAGTACAATTACTGACCATTATTGAAGTATTTTGTTGTGTGAACTATTTGTGTGTGCATGTATATGTGTGTGTGTGTGCGTGAGTGTGTATGAGCATGTGCGTAGGTGCATGTGTGTGTGTGTTTACGTACGTGTGTGTGTGCATGCGTGCAGGCGTGCGTGCGTGTGTACATGTGTATGAGCCTGAAAGTTCACAGATTAGCACTGATACACATTTTTAATTATACAACTCAAGAACTGGACTATTGCATATGTTTGTGTGAGCGCACGCACTGAGCACCTCTGTTTTATTCATGTGGCGAGAAAAGATGGAAATTCGGTAGAATAAATGTCCAAGTTGTTCATTATAAGCAGTATTAGCTATTCACTTGGCCTGCACCACATCCCACAGGGTCCGAACTATCCTGTAATACATCATATACCGCTAATGTATGGATTTTATGTCTGATGCAATTTCAGTTAGCGTGCCAGGCAGGCCACCAGCATTCAAATTGGAGATTATGAGCAGTTTTCAACCACCTCCCCGGGAGCAAACGACACCAGATTTCGCTGGGTACCCATGAAATCGAACTGAGCCATCCCACTTTATGGCGCGTCTCTCTCTCTCTCTCTCTCTCTCCAACACCAACCCGCCCCCCATCCCCCTGCCTGCCACCTACACCCTCCATGGCTTCCCATTGCGCAGGTGAGGGGGGGGGGGGGGGGGGGGGTGACAACTGTGACAAAATGGCGCGGCAGGGAATGCCACTTCCTGTCGAGTCCGTTTCGGGCGAGCAGGGAGGGAAGGGCCGAGAGGTGAGAAAGTGACAGGAAATCAAAAAAAAAAAAAGGATAAATAAATAAAGTGCGGAGGCGTGAGTGATGTCTCACGGATTTCATGGCTACTCTCCCCGCGCCCGGCCCTCCTTGAGACTCTACCCCGGCCCTCACGGTCCCTGCTGGGTCTCATTAGGAGAGGCCTTGACACAGCGGGTTTTAATGACTGGGATATGAGAAACCACAGACCGCACATATATCTGGGGCTTGGGGCTTTGGGCTGGGGTTTGGGGCTGGGTGGAGGTGGTGGTGGTGGTGGTGGGGGGGGGGAGGGGGGGGGGGCTCCCTGGTCCCAGGCCCAGGGCCTGCAGGAGGAATCTTAACTCTCTCCTACTCAGAGCCCCAAGCGGCCGGCTAGCTCGGGGAAGCTGCGAGACACGTATTCACAACACGCTCTCGTTTGACCAAGAAACATATCAAATTCCAACGGCTCTCACATATCTAGTCAAAACCCCATCTCATACTTCTTTTATCACTGTATTGCAGTGTGGTGGGTTATTGTTTTACACAAAAACATATCAAGGATGGGCTCAAAAATAAATCAAACGGGAATGGAAATTCTTCTCCGCGCTGTAGTGTCGGGACAAGTCCCGCGGTCCGGGAGCGAATCCGGACTGCCCGTGCGGACCGCTGCCGGTAGCTCCAGGGCGATGCTAATTCGGCAGTTGCATCACCCAGGGTATGGGGGCGTTCAGTCAGTTTGGGGGCCTCCATCTAATCTATCACTAGTGACCCACGCTGGTCAGTCGTAGACCGCGTGTTGAAGCCACACACGAGCCCGCATGCGCAAGCTTAGCCGTCGTCCGCGGCGCGACCAGAAGAAGCTGGCGACACCGCGTGTTTCGGAGGAGAGGAGCGGTCGCCTACACTCTCCTTAATCTGCAGTGGGGGTCGTGCGTTAACGTGTCAGCGCTGGCAGACATTCGGGCTCTTCACATCAGGGCGGGAACCGGGGCGAGCGCAGCTGAATACCGCCATGCGCACATTAAACAAGGAAATCTAATTACTTACCAAAAAGGGGTTAAAGGGGGCTGCTCGCACGCTAGCATGAAAGATTTCGAATGTACGCAAAAAGACCTGGACTTGGGAGTGGACTGTGAAATAATCCGGTTGTTATTGATTAGCAATTAACTTTCTTTTCAATTTGGATTTGTCATGATAATAGCGGGGCAATAACATTACATGGAAATGATACGAGGCAATTAACATGGGGAAAGCAGTGGGCGTAATGCAATATAAAGTGATTAAGGCAGGTCAGTGCGCAGTAAAGCAGGCTGATGAAGGACTTCGGGGACTTCAGAGAACTGCCGCTCTCTCTCAGCGAACGTCTCGAGGTTAAGAACTGCTGCAGTGGTCCACTCTAGCGGGTGCCGGGCAATCAAAGCACAGGCGGGAGAGCGCCGTACCTCCGCCAGCCAATCAACCTGGACGCACCCTGATTACACATTTTAATCGGGTACGTTAGCGCACGTGCTCTGCGATTTCCACTCGACCGCGTGGCGGTCCGAACGTGCACCGACCGCACTCGAGGCCCGCGGGTACGGACGCAACACGCGGAGAACCGGCGCACTGTTCCGTCGTGAAATAAGGAGAGCGTATCGTCGCTGGGGTACCTAGCCCGCTACCTACCCAGTCTGAGGGCTCCCTCATACAGGCCGGCCTGGAGGAGAGTGCTATACTGCCCCTGTCATTGTAATTTACCACCGCTCCCAGCCAAGGCTGATGCTCCAACAGAGGAGGCTCAGTGTAGCAGCAGTGCGGTAGCTTAGCAGCTTAGCGCTAAGGGAGCTGCGCTTCCAGGGTTGTGGGCTTGATTTCCAGTTGAGGCACTGCTGTCGTACCCCTGAGTAATCTCATCCTACACTGGTGGAGCACATACGCTGTCATACAAATGGACTGTATGGAAAAACAATGTAATGCTCTGTCATTTCTTCTGTAATTTCATGTGTGAGTCAAGGCCAAAGCTGTGTAATGTGAAGTTAAATGGCATTATAAAGAGCCGAAACATGTCTACAATTCAACCAGCGTGAGGTTAAGAGCAGTGGAATAATCTCCAAGCAGAGGTACGGAGGTCAATGCAGAGACGGGGGGGTGAATAAAAACAGAAAGAGGATGACATTGATATACTGCTCAAGATCGGGATAAGCAGAGTACAAGGTAAAGGTAGCAAGAATATTAATGTGCCCCCTTTTTTACCAATTTACCTAACAGGAGACCGAACACGGGTAAGCGCTGAATTATTAATCCGCTCTCCGCTGTTCTACACGAGTGCCGGAGCTCTTCCGGACCGGCTCGGAGCCGGAACCGCCGGACGGGGGGGGGGGGGGGGGGTCGATTAGACGGGTTTTCCAGAGCGTGACGGCGGAGGATCCAAGACGCGCTCCCCTCTCCGGCCGGAACGCGCCTTTAAACCGGAGCGCGGGACGAGGAAATAAAACATGAGCCCTGGCCCGGCCGACCTGAGGAGCGTCTCCGCGGCAACGCGACCGGCAGGAGCTGAGCGCACATGAAAAATATATACAACACAAAGCCCTGCTCAGGCCCCTGTGTGTGGAGGGGGTCAGGCTCAGGATCGCAGCGGTCACACCTGTGGCTCTGCGGGTCTGGAGCAGACCCCGGCTCGCTCGCGGATTACCCCCGGCGGAGGCTCCTCCGCACCCCGCCCGTTCTACCTGAATCAGCAACCCGGAGTCTGCTTACTCAGGCACTCCCCAGTTTAGCAGCGGTACGTCTTCGTTCCCGTGAAGCTCAGCCGCTGCCCTTTTAATGCCCGCGCTATGCATATTCATCTGCGTCAGGGTACTGATTCAACCAGCCGTGTAGCCGACATAATTAATTAGCGCTCGCGTAGGGCCATTCGACTGTAACTGAAATGACATCGTTCGCAACACTTAGCTAAATTCGCGGTTTACACACAAATACCGCGTTCCTCCTTCACGGCACCGGAATACTTGAATTCAGGCCTTCCCTTTCACTTCAGTCATAAGGAGCAGAATGTGAGGGAACAATGCGTGGTTCCTCCAACCTGAACATAATCAGTTAAAGGAGATTAAGTAAGCAATTATGTAGCTAACAAGTAATGAAGCCCTGAGGGCCTGATCCAAAGACTTCCTGAATGGAATGAGCCTATCGACAGGTCAAGCAACCGGCGTGTCTACAACACAAACACCAGCCCCAGGCACATTTTAACCCGGGAAAGAATTACTATTTTGAACTTTACATTGATGTTGACGAATACATTTACATGTAAATAACATCATTTACATATATTACGTATATCATCAGTCGATTCGGTCACATACACGTTTATTCGCAGTAAATAGATTAGATTAGAACGGAAAATTGAACGCAATGATTTTAACGACGCGCCGGAGTCGTTTATAAGGATAAACGGCATTAAACACAGTTTCTAGCGGATGCTGATGCTACTGGAGGACACGGTGGTTCTCTCGCGGCCTGACTGAAGTCACCTGCAGTGAGATATACTGCAGAGCCCTAAAAAACGCACCACTGCGTACAACTTAAGGTCAGGAAACTCACCGCCGTACCGTAAAAGAGCTCGCCTTGCCCTGCAAGCGGTCCCTCCCACTGGCACTATAAACATTTGCCAGTGCCCATCTCGGAGCATATATACATCCCCTGTGCTTCATTAAAATTCATCCAGTGACCCCTGAAACTATGCGAGACACCAGCAGCCCTAAATAGCAGGCCTCTTGCCCAGAACAAGAAGACTGGAGATTTATAAGCAACAGTGCTCGACTCAGGGCCCCTTGACTATTAAGAAGTTTCATTCCACCTGATGCGATGGCACTAATTAAAGTTCCCCAACCTTGTTAGTTCTAATCTCTTGGGTTGCTCTATAAAACATTGGATGGTCAAAAAAAAAAAAAAAATGCTGTAAACTGAAAAAAAAAACAAAAAAAAAAAAAAACCTCTCAATGTTCAGGGTTTTAAGAGTGGGCCATGAGAGAAAACCTATAAAAGATTTGTCAAATGTCTCTCATAAACTGGTGAGGGACCGAAGCTGGTAAAATTAAGGGAAGCAGAAAGAAAGTACCCCAAGGTCAGACCGCTGAGATTTGTGAGCCTGTGGAAAGAAATGACTAGCCCAATAATGACAAAACGACAAAAAAACCCCCAAAAAAACATTCTCCTATTTAGATCGGACGCTGTTAAAATATGGGGCAACAAAACTTCCCGTCTCCAAAAGAAAACAAACGAAACCGCTGTTAATGGGGTCGTTAAATTAGTAGAATTAGAAACCAACTTGATCTTGTCGTAATGGGAGCTTCCCCTACAAACATGTCCCACAACAAAGACAAACTGCAGGGCCGCGGTAAAGACGAGGCTTAATCGCCAGAAGATTACAGCCAGAGAGAAAATTGTGGGTTTGATGGGAATCTTCCTGCAATGCCTCGCGGATGTGTACAATTTCAAGAGGTATTTACTGCTGCATGGAAATACTGCCCATGTTGAACCTACTGCTCTGCGAGGGGGAAAGAAAGACAAAAATACAAGCTTTTCTGTCCTTTGTAAGTGCAGCTCTACCATATTTCTGCAATGCATCAAAACCTCCTCTCTGATAATATGACTCACCCCAAAGTACATTTGTAGGAACTCTAATTGCTCGGAACAGATAGTTACAGTTCAGGAGTGCAGCAGGCCACCAGGGCCTTCTGAGGTCACTTTCACCTGGCACTTGTCCAGGCAACAATGTGGAGGAGGCACATCTTATTTCATCGACAAAACAGCCTGAGTCGCACACTCAAGTTCATCCTCGCCTCCTTCATTAACCGACGCACGGGCGAAAGATGATGCCTTCGTAAAATGACCGAAAGTAGCAAACACGGGTGCAGTCGCCCAACTCACCTTTGCTGGCGTTCTCCACGTGTTCCAGTTCATCGGGGAACTTGAGGATTTCTGGGTACTTATCCTCACATTTCTCCGCCAGAAAGTGGAGCAGCGTGGTCTTCTGGTCGGCGGATTTAGTGTCTCGAAGCTGAAAGAGGGGAACGGAGAACATTTAGTCCAAACTGTCGGAGCGGAGAACATCCGACCTTCAGCTCGGACAATGCAGAACTCTTCTATAGCCGCATGACATTCAGCGGCGGGTTTGAGGACTCCAGTCAGAACGTATCCACTTGAGTCGCAAAAGCGCGATTCTGTCTTCGCACTGTGCTGAATGCTCATTTGAACATTACGCACGTTCATTCTGCCTCTGTACAGCAGCGAAATCAAAAAAGATACTCATTTCGCCCATTTGAAGGTTATACTGCGGCATGTGTCATATGCAACATGAATAGAACTACATTCATGTATTTACGGCATTATTCAAGGGCAGGGGGTTAGTAGCCGTTTCATTTATGGACCCCTCCCACCCCCACCCCCCCACCCCCCAACCCCACACAGACTGGACTGAAGTTCAAAAGCAAAAATGACAGGCCCCGGATGAGGCGTTTATCTGCATTTGTCAAGGTGTGAGCAAGTATCCGTCAGGGACTGTGGAACCCAACGCGAAACATGGGGGAATAACGACACCCTGTCGCTGTTTGTGAGAGCAGAAATTGGCGGAGGAGATCGAGCAGCATCGGATTCCTTCCTTTCTCCTCCCGTAGAGAAAAGTACATTAGATTAAGGTAACACCTGAAGCCAATTGAATTAAGCTCAACTGAACATGTACCCGCTAGAAATAATAGTACGGTTAAATAGTAATAAAAGTGAAATAAATGAAGAAATTAAAAAAGTGCTTACAGACACAAAGTCCCTGGAGTGGTGGGCAGCGCAGTGTAATCTCCGCGGCGCTCTGTAAGAGTCGAAGGGCTGATATTTCAGCCTGACCTTTTCGAACGGAGGTCCGACGGACTAGCAGGGAGAAATCCTCCCTCCGTTCTCCTCTTAAACCCAGCGCTGATTTCTGAGCGGTCGGCTCCTCGACCCATTCATGCGTACACGCCTCGCTCGGCGCACCCACCACGTATATCTTCTCTGTATTCCCCCCCTTTTCTTTCTTTCTCTCTTTCTCTCAGCTCGGAACGAATGCGTTTGGGGAAATATATATATTTTTTGTCAGAAAGCGTGAACACTTCAGCACCTCGCCTTGCGAATCAATCAGACCGGCTTACATCTCGGGCTATACGAAGCCTTGGCCTCCAATTTAAAATAAAGGAAATGATTTCGGCGGCAGTCCCACACCGGCTGCGTACCAGCCGGGACGGCGGTCAGACGCCGCTCCCCTGACCGTCCCGCGCGCCCACTGACCGCCACACACAAGAGAGCGTCACAGCACTCTATATTTTAAAAAGGCATTGTGGAAAAAAAACGCAGTATTGTCTGGTGCCAATGGGATTGAGAAAAAATATTTTATGAAGAAAAGAGAGAGGGAAAAAAAAAAAGTGCAACATCTGTTCGACGCACCACGTTGCCATCGTATCTCACATTAACATGTCAACATAGCACTTGCTAGTAACTGATAAATATGCATGTCAATAAAAATGTGATTTGCTTCGGCTGGGGAGACTGAGTGAGTTATATATTTACCCTTTCAGTGAACTGGGACGTATATTGGATTTAAAAGTAACTCTGAATGTGATTACACTGGGCCGTTATTGCGGACGTTCATAGGTGCAGGCTGAGGGAACGGATACACAATGCCTGCCCCGTCTCTCGGGCCTAAATGAGACGTGCCACGCCATCTTCATTCCGTTTCTTATTGCCTGGAAACAAGGACTTCGACATTAGAAAGTGGACCGCAGTGGTGGCCGTGGTAACAGAATGCGGAGCATTGTGAAATAATCTCCTGTAATGTGAACGATCGCAAACACATGTGATTACGACGTTCTTAACTGAACATTCCAATGCTGATGTAACGATCACCACCGGTGAATGAAAGCCATGGCATTCGATTGTGAAAACAACATTCCAGAAATACCTACTCTTCAAAGACTTACAGCAATACCCAAAGCTATCTCTGCGCCTTTTCTCGACTTCCACACAATAGATGTGCGTGCAGCCCCAACACAGAAGCCTGCCCAGACTCAAAGCTTCCAACTTGAACATAATTTCACCGGACTAGGGGCTAGGGTGCCATTTCTGCTTCGATTACACTGGGTCTCAGGGCAGTTTGGGAAGTGGATCTGAATGGTTGCAGTGAATCAGCATCAGTTCGACCCACTACGGGAAAAAGAGGTCTTCCCGTTTCTGGTTTCTAGCTCTCCTCACAGTCTCCTGAAGCACGGTAGCAGGACAAGGGGACGCTGGAGGGCTGCGTTTAGCTGGGCCGGGGGCTAGGCACCCCTCGCGGTCACCTTCTCAGACAGAGCTGCTGCTGCTGTCAAATCCTGCCCCCGGGATGGCTGTGCCAGGGGAAACGGCCGCCTGTGTTCTCCTGGCTTATGCTCCTTCAGGCACTGCAGACCCCTGGCTGAAGCAGGGCAGGCCTTATCGTTCTCCTGCACACCAGGCCCAAGCAGCTCCACACCAGCCACTGCGATGCCATTGGTTATTTCCTTGCACTGCATTGTGGGATATGGAGTGTTTTAAAGCACGGCAGCAACGTATTGCGATATGAGTGCACAATAAGGGCCGGCCTCTTTCAGGATTTTGGGGGGGAGTTTTGAGCCAATATCTGCTCTTAATCATTGGCTCAGTCATGTCTGGAGAGCACATTTTATGTAAGCACCAGCCACAGCCTGAAACTGCAAGTGTATCCCAAAGCTTTAGCTGCGCTCAAGTACAGGACTGAACCAGCGTAGTTTATAGGGCTGCCAGAAAACTCAAACTGAGCTAATTGCTTGGAACAAAAACTAGCATGCAGACCGGCCCTTCAGGACCGGAGTTGTGCACCCCAGTATTAAGGGAAGGACATGAGGTGAAGAATTACAGCCCCTCAGAGCAGTGTGCATTTGCCCTGTTAACTGAGGGTACTGGCACTGAGGGTAATTCACAACATCATACAGGACTGTATTTTGATGCTCATTGGCCATAAAACTTAAATTGAGGTCACAAACTTGTAAAATACAAGTACATGCTTTTATTACTGAAAAAAATAATATTTTGCCAACATTTTTTAGGAGGAAACAAAAGAGTAACCCCACCGTTAGTTCTCTGCATAGCTGCCTGATGATGGTCATTAGACATTACTTAGGGCATTCTGGGCCCCAGATTCCCACTCAAGCAACTTAGCCACAGGCTATAGTCTGCCCTTATAGTCAATGGCATTCCATCGCATCGGTGTTCAGAATACCTCTATCGTACTGTATCATCATCAAATTGTATCCTTACAACCCAAGAACGAACCGATATCACAGACCATTCTCCTGACTGCTACCACAATCAGGACATGATTGCAGAACCAACGCACTGAACAGATTAAGCCCCGTACTACAACTACAACTGACTGCGCTCTGAGCCAATCACAGAGAAACTACACTCATAATCACAATCTGCCTCTTTACACAAGCACATAGCCAACACACTGATGGCTTCCACTACCTACAATTACACTTCCACTTTAAATAACTGCAGCAATGTTACCACACTCATGACAGAGTATGATATTATGGTCAGTCCATTACTAACATCGCTACGAAGTCCGCTAACCTATTCACTCCATTATTAATTAGCGGCATGTTCCATCAGTAATTGGATAAGGTAGCACTCGAGATGTCAGACACCTGCCTCACTGCCACGTTCCTGACGATCCGACGGGAAAACGCCGGAGGTTCCTCCAGGACAACGCGATCTTAATGCCGGCAGGATTAGTTCAAATTATATGCACAGTGAGGGAATCATCCATCATCATGCTAAGTGAACCATAGTGATATGTTAATCTGAGCACATCTTGGCATATAATTACCTATTCAAAACAGGCTCCGTGATCAATAAAGCTTTTAGCCTGCAGAGGCCTTTGTTTCCTTTTCAAAGTGGGGAAGCCTTACTCAGATTAAGCAGCGATTGTTCGCAGGTAGAATGAATTGCTGCAAACACGCCAACCAGAAAAGCTGGAATTGATTAATCCATTAAGAAAGCATAATTCAGCAATTGCTTCAGCACCGGTGCCGTGCCATTCGTCAATTTATCAGAGAGCTTTATTGCCCAGCGCGCTCCTCGACGTGCTCCTCTTAGCCGGCGCTATTCTTACAAATGGACCCGCAAATAATCTCTGAATTATTATTGGACTGTTTCCTGCGGAGATTTTATTTATTTATTTATTTATTTATTTTCATTTTAAATGGCACTGCGTATGAGCATCCATTATATAAATCGCTTCCAATTTCTCCCCGAGAGATTGGCTATAACGGACAGCGGGCTGAGGGTCGTGTCACAGCCGCAATCTCTGAAATGACAAAGCTTTACAAACGACAGAGAACACACTGCTGCTGGGGGCGCAGGAGGAAAAGAAAACAAAAAAAAAACAATAACATTGTAAATATCTCCCCGTTTCCCCGCAGAATGACCCTTTAATCTAAACAGATGTTTTGTCTGGGATCAATGTTGTTGTTCAAAGCGTCTGAGAGATGAAATAATAAAGTAAAACAATTGAGAAAATCCCGCAAAAGGCAGGTTTTGCTTTCCCCTCCTTCAGACGCGAGCCAAAGCATATTCTCCCTTTATAACAGAGCGCATTCCCAGCCTGCTTTGGGAGGAAGGGGGGGTGGGGGGGGGGGGACTTCACAAATTATCTCTGCTTTGCTGACTAGCTGATTCCCCCCTTCTTTCTGGAGTCGACGCGTGGAGGAATTTCGACTCAGCACCTCGGCAAATTATCTTTCAGCTGATATCAACCGTCGCCTCTCCCCCTATCTCGGCGGAAAATCTGCAGAACGGTTAATACGGAAGTAATCATGAACGCTCCGGTGCAGATATCAAAACAAGGCCGGTCGGCTTTCCCAGCGGACGCGCCTCCAGAATCGCAAAGCCGCTCTCCGTATTTAAGCAGAGAGGAGGGCCCCGCCAGGGCACGGGCGGGGCGATAACGCTCTTTAAAGGCTCCGGCCACTTCCATTACGCAGTCAGGTCCACACGCCCGCCTTCTCCCATTTCCTCACCCGTCACAGGGAACACCGCCTTTGTGCAGGGAACAGCTTTGAACACGGTTTCTTTTATGAACCAAACTTTTATGAAGATATCTTTTTTTTTTTTTTTGGGTCGAAGCTCAGCTGAAAATCTCCCCTACAATCACAACCTGGAACGACAGGTCCTCGCACTTGCTTCAACCTGTTAAAAAAAATAAAAAAACAAGAACGGACACGAGAGAACGAATGCAATTGTGCTACCCAACGTGCCCTGTTAGAGATGCTCAGTTCATGACACTCAAGACCTTAAGAATAGAAAGTAATTTGCAGTAGCCTATATGCCAAGTCAAACATAAGGGAACAGTCTAGGGCGTATTCTTTAAGGTTTAATAACGCCGTACTCACACCGACGCTAAAAATAGCACAAAATAATTGGCTCTGGAGGCTATGGCACTCCAGTCTGGCCATCTTTGATGATGTGCGTCAGTCCGTGACTTTGACAGAAGTACAGGTGAACGCTGAAACATGCTCGTATTCCGCCGTACACGGCGCCGTCACAGTGCCCCCGGAGGCCTGCGGCGGTGACAGAGAACGTCACACCACATCACTCAACGCCGGCCGGCGGAGGGCTCGCCTGCCAATCAACATCATCCAAAAACGCACCGCCAACACGGCCAGTCAGCGAGATTTACCGTCTGTGTGTGTGTGTGTGGGTGTGTGGGTGTGTGTGTGTGTGTGTGTGGGTGTGTGTGTGTGTGTGAGAGCGTGTGTGTGTGTGTGTGGGTGTGTGTGTGTGTGAGCATGTGTGTGTGTGTGTGTGTGTGTGTGTGTGTGTGTGAGCGTGCATGCGGTTTGTGTGTGCGGGTATGACGTGTGTGTGTGTGTGTGTGTGTGTGTGAGCGTGCATGCGGTTTGTGTGTGCGGGTATGACGTGTGTGTGTGTGTGTGGGTACGACACTTGTGTGTGTGTGTGCGTGTGTGTGTGTGTGTGTGGGTACAACACTCGTGTGTGTGTGTGTGTGTGTGTGTGTGTGTGTGTGGGTACGACATGTGTGTGTGTGTGTGTTTGTGTGTGTGTGTGTGTGTGAGTGAGAGAGTGTGTGTGTGTGTGTGTGTGTGAGAGAGAGTGTGTGTGTGTGTGTGTGTGTGTGTGTGTGAGAGAGTGTGTGTGTGTGTGTGTGTGTGTGTGTGTGTGTGTGTGTGTGTGTGTGTGTGGGTACTCAGGGCTCGTATCCAGGCAGGTGCAGGTGTGCTGGGGCCCTTCATGAAGAGAGACGCTGCCTGGTGAGTAAAAACCGAGGGCCAGCGTTTGGGGCCGGGCGGCGTTTGGTGAAAATCCCAGGTGCCCTTTATTGGAAACACTTCATCACATCAACAATCGCTGTTTATTCAAGGCTGCTGTTGCATATTTATCAGAGGAATAATTAAAAGACATTTTCCAGCTCATCACCAGCCTCTCTGAAGAAATTAAACCTGGAATCTTATTAGATATTTATAGCGCAGGTCATTACGGCGTATTAATAACCGCGGACTCGCTGCCGCTTCAAGTGCGGATTCAAAGGCGCTCCGCACCTTGAAACCGCGAGGACTCCAGACTCCGCTCGGCTGATCTTCAAATATTAAAGCCGCGCCGGGCGTTGCCGGCTCCTCTGCGCTAATCAAGACCGCTCGCGCGGTCACGGGGGGGCGACCGCGCCGCCAGCGCCAAGCCGCGGTCATTAAACATGCCGCGCGCAGATCGCCCGCTTCTCATTGGACGAGCCCGGCCGTGATTGCCCACGCAGCGTTCCGTACCGGCGGCCTGTCTGCCCCAATCAGCGAAATAATCAACAGCCAGACAAGACTGTATGTTACCGCATCGCACGCGCAACGAGGCTGGGATGGCTCCAGAAACATTCATTTTTTATTATAAAATGAAGAAATGTGTATAAAATGTGTCATAGCAACCAATGCAGTAAATAATTAGCCTTTCACCTTCTCATAGACGCTGAATACTGCTGAAAACCTTCCCCATGGTGATCAGTGACTACACTATGAATCGGTAAATAAAGTAAAGGTTGCAGGGTTGAGTAGGTACACATAATGCACACATGCGCCCGCATGCGTGCACGCAGGTATGCATGTACACACGGGCGCACACACACACACACACACAAAGAAAAGGTGAGCCATTGAATGAGGCACCGATTCAGCGCAGTCGCATGATTACAGCAACGGCACTGAATTACAAGTGGACAAGGACAGTAACGCTACTTAAACACCTTTTCTTTTCCCTGGCACACCAGCGCGCACTCCCCATGCAACCTGACCCCACTTCACCGTGCTTACCGTCTCTTCGCAGACGATCCACGGCTGGCACACACCGCTGACAGCGGCCGACCGAGTCTGACAAATTCAATCAGGCCACGTTCGGTCCCGTGGTTTAGGCCCAGAGCGCGCGCGGACACGAGCGGGGCACGGTGAAACGGGGCGGTTTGGGCACCGGCTCGGCCTCAGCTACGACATATGTACACCTGACTCGGAACAGATCGGCTAATGAAACGCCGCCAAGGTGTAGTGACCTCACGCCCTCTCCGCTACAACACCCATGCTGAGTCGCGGTCGCACACATCTTTTTTTCCGTTTCTGGTTTTTCTTTTTTTTCTCCCTCCCCCGAATCGGGCGAGCCGATGGCGGCGTAGGCTGGAAGGGCCGCACGAGCGTCTGCCAAACTCTGCTCCGCAGCCCAGGGGAAGCGTGTTCCATATTCATTCCCCACTGCGACCGCGGTGCTGCTGGAAACGCAC
This sequence comes from Conger conger, assembly GCF_963514075.1. Classification (NCBI taxonomy): domain Eukaryota; kingdom Metazoa; phylum Chordata; class Actinopteri; order Anguilliformes; family Congridae; genus Conger; species Conger conger. The sequence continues at coordinate 9,641,358 of NC_083762.1, read as the reverse complement.
GCTGAGAGAGCTAATTAGCACCACGCACCTCCGCGTGCCCAATCCGCCAATCCTACCCGTCATGCGCCCCGCAGTGTCCCCCCCCCCACCCACCGAAAAAAAAAAAAAAAAAAACCTTTCATTAGACGGGGATCAATCATCTGCACACATAGGGTAATCACAATTTAATTTCATGCATTTCAAATTTTTAATTTATTTGTTGTTATACCCCCAAACTGTCATTACTGCGTGCCAGGAGCCTCCAGTGCTCCGCTGTATTCATCTGCCAGTTTGTGTTAAGACTAGATATCGGTTTCTCAGCTTCATAAACCCAACCGAGAGGGGGGGGGGAGGGGGGGAGGGGGAGTTAGGCCATTTTACTACTGTACAATGACTTGAAATGAACACAGTGTCAGTATCGTGTGTTCATTTCGAGTGCTTGGATGAGCAGTACCATTGACACGTTTGCCATTTTCTCCACCCACCTGCATATTCATTTATTTAATAAATAAATAAAATTTTAAAATTCAATTAAGCCCTCCATCACACAAAATGGTGCCAGGGAACAGTAGAGTGCTCCAGCAGGCGTTTTTATTCCCAGTGTCGCGTCTCCATTGTTTCACTTGTCAGTTTGAGCGAACGTCCAAGGTCTTTTAGCCCTGACGAGGCTTGGCGGTGGCGGAGGGAGAGAGAGCTCCTGACGGTTATTGAGTACAGTGGGGCTGCAGAGCTTAAGTGTGGAAACCCTGCGGTTTCAGGTGATTAGGCCGTCATTAAGTTTATTTGACACGACTGCAAGCTGATTAGCGCGGTGAGGCGAAGATCATCGACGCGAGAGAAAGCCAACGGCCCAGGACCAGCGCCGTCTCTAAGAGCCCGCCGGCGGAAAGCTCCGGTCCAGCAGCCGATACGATCCACGTCATCCATTTTCACATTCACATCTGGGAGCACAACCTTAAATTAGATGGCAACTTAGCCATGCTACCACAGAGTATGAATATGATAAAATGTGATCGCAAACTCAGTCGTAAACAAGCTACAGTAAATTACTTCTTTCAAAGACATTTATCAGGGTTATATGGGTATAACAGAATGAGTAGCTACACAGTAGGTCTACCATATAACCTCAGAGTAAATAACATATGGTACTTCCTTCCTTTGCATAATTTCAGAAGGGGTATTTTAAAGAACTAGAGCAGACACACACACTGTGTAGACTGTGCTAGAGGTAACAGATCAGGGTACTGTGTAGACTGTGCTAGAGGTAACAGATCAGGGTACTGTGTAGACTGTGCCAGAGGTAACAGATCAGGGTACTGTGTAGACTGTGCTATAGGTAACAGATCAGGGTACTGTGTAGACTGTGCTAGAGGTAACAGATCAGGGTACTGTGTAGACTGTGCTAGAGGTAACAGATCAGGGTACTGTGTAGACTGTGCTAGAGGTAACAGATCAGGGTACTGTGTAGACTGTGCCAGAGGTAACAGATCAGGGTACTGTGTAGACTGTGCTAGAGGTAACAGATCAGGGTACTGTGTAGACTGTGCCAGAGGTAACAGATCAGGGTACTGTGTAGACTGTGCTATAGGTAACAGATCAGGGTACTGTGTAGACTGTGCTAGAGGTAACAGATCAGGGTACTGTGTAGACTGTGCTAGAGGTAACAGATCAGGGCACTGTGTAGACTGTGCTAGAGGTAACAGATCAGGGTACTGTGTTGACCGTACTAGCAGTAAAGGCAGAGGTCCCCTCATGTGGGAAATGTTGGCTTCGTGGGGCCTCTGTGCCAGTTTGCTGTGATCTGACAACAGGCCCCAGTGCTCTCATTGTTCCAGCTAGACCCATTAGTCACCGCCGACAGGCCCGGGCGGAGCCCTGCCATTTCCCTCACTTGCTCTCCCTCCATGATTGTCCCTGATTGCAATGAATTATTGAGACTTGCTTTTCAAGCGCTCTCCATATCAATGGTGATGAATGGTGATTTTTTCCCCCATCTTTTCGTTCCTTATGTCCTACAGTGTGCGCACAGGCATGGGGGTGGGGCTGGGGGGGGTGGCTCTGCTGTGTATTACAAATGTAGAAAAGATGTTCAGAAAAATCGAAGGTTGAAATTCCTGGCTGTTGAGCACAAGTGCTTGCACTTACCTGTAAAAGAGAGCTGCTTGAATACATATACGCAATTGTCTTTCGAAAGCGGCATAAGAGGCAGCAGCATGCCCACGTTTCCCCGGAAAAATCCGGCTCTGTGGGAATGATTAATCCGCTCTATGCGGCCAAGCTTGCCTGACACCGCGGTCTACAGGATTTCAATATGTGCCGAACAGCACATCCTTCCCTCAGGACCGGTCGTGTGTCGCTTATACCTGCTCCTCTGGCGTCAGAACCAGTCGTGTGTCTCTTATACCTGCTCCTCTGTCGTCAGGACCGGTCGTGTGTCTCTTACACCTGCTCCTCTGTCGTCAGGACCGGTCGTGTGTCTCTTACACCTGCTCCTCTGTCGTCAGGACCAGTCGTGTGTCTCTTATACCTTCTCCTCTGGCGTCAGGACCGGTCGTGTGTCTCTTACACCTGCTCCTCCGTCATCAGGACCGGTTGGGTGTCTCTTATAACCGCTCCTCAATCGTCAGGAACGGTTGTGTGTCTCTTATACCTGCTCCTCTGGCGTCAGGACCGGTCGTGTGTCTCTTACACCTGCTCCTCCGTCATCAGGACCGGTTGGGTGTCTCTTATAACCGCTCCTCAATCATCAGGAACGGTTGTGTGTCTCTTATACCTGCTGCTCTGTCGCCAGGACCGGTCGTGTGTCTCTTATACCTGCTCCTCTGTTGTCAGGACCGGTCGTGTGTCTCTTATACCTGTTCCTCTGTCGTCAGGACCGGTCGTGTGTCTCTTATACCTGTTCCTCAGTCGTCAGGACCAGTCGTGTGTCTCTTATACCTGCTCCTCAGTCGTCAGGACCAGTCGTGTGTCTTATACCTGCTCCTCTAGCGTCAGAACCGGTCGTGTCTCTTACACCTGTTCCCCCGCCGTGGGAAGGGTATCACCCCCGGGCCCCGTTGTGCTGAACTGTGAATCGCACCTGTCACCCCCAGAGACGGCCATTAGGTGTCTTTCCGTCCCCGGCTCGGTGCCGCTGGCAGAGCGGCCGCCCTTCGTCAGGCTGGCGAGAGGACCGCTGTGTCCTGAGGGCAGCTGGGACACGTCTGGGCCAGGTGCACGGGCCACACTCTGTGAACGGATCTGAGACCGAGTCTCCAAAGCGTGCGGCCTGCCAATCGGATGAGGGGCCGCTCGGCAGAGGGAGTCTGCGCTCCAGACGGTTAACAATGACAACGACAAGTAATACAATGTCATGTACTTATGCGTGTTTTTAACTGAACATTCAAATGCCGATGTAACTATGATCACTACTGGTGATTAAAAGCAATGGACTTTGACACAAACAGTAACTTCTTATTTAGAACAAAACATTACCAAAAAAACCTACTCTTCAAAGGCTTGTAAGGAGAACCTGGGGGGCTATGTGCCTGCCACCCCTCCACTTGAACATTCCCCCCGTGGGGGGAGTGGGGTGGTGGAACTAACCTATCCTCGCCCGGCAGTGGGGCTGAACGTGCCCGGTGGTAGGTCAGCGCCCCATCCTGACCGGCAGTGATGTCACAGCAGGAACAGGTCAGCAGCACAGCTGGAGGCTCAGTCCTCCATCTCAATCCCCACAGAGGGAGCAGACAGCCCAGACCACAGGGAGGGGGCCATCTGCTACAGGCTGGGTCGAGCTTCAGCGCGCTGAACCCTCCCGTCCGCGTGAGGAGGAACATCTGGCCAGGCCCACCCACGGCACCTATCTCAGGCGCTCCTAACAAACTGGTGAGAGGCTAACCTTGGGCATCGCTGGTTGTTTAACATGGCAGTCCAGCTACCGCCGCATCTGCTGGCTTTGTCAAGCTCAGCACAGCCCTCGTTTCTCGAGGGTATTCCCTGTGGTGCGCATCGCTTTGGGGCGGGTCCTAGGGGTGGATCCCTCTTTGGGGTGTGTCTCTGTGGCGAGTGCCTCTTTGAGGTGGGTCCCTGGGATGGGGTCCCTCTTTGGGGTTAGTCCCTGGGGTGGATCCACTGTGGGGCGTGTCTCTGTGGTGAGTGCCTCTTTGAGGTGGGTCCCTGGGATGGGTCCCTCTTTGGGGTTAGTTCCTTGGGTGGATCCACTGTGGGGCGTGTCTCTGTGGTGAGTGCCTATCTGGGGGTGTCTCTGTGGTGGGTAGCTCTTGGGGGTGGATCCCCGGGGTGGGTCCAGTTTGGAATGGGTCCCTTGGGATGGGTCCCTCTTCGGGGTGGGTCTCTGGCTCAGATCTCCAGTCTGGGAATTTGGGAGCTGGGTCAGGCCGAGTGTGGGAGAGTGGGTGCCGGGTCAGAGAGTGGATATTTTTAGTGAGAGAGTTCTCCTTGATGGGTGCTGACGGCCAGTGAGCGGCTTGGCCTTTGAAGGACCGACTCTGAGCGCGGATTTTCAGCAGGGAAAGTGCATTTTTCAACCCCGCTGTTTTATGAGAGCTATTAGGAGGTCATTTATAAGTCCATTCCGGGTAATTCTTTTGGCTCTAAGGTAAGGTGACCCTCACAAAGGCTGAGTAACAGGGAGCCACTACGGTTTCTGAGCTCCTGTGGAAAGTTTTTTTTTTACGGTGCACTATTTTGTTCAGACGCCGTCTTACGCGGCGTATAGAAGCAGCTGAGTGGCTTCCTTTGACGGCATTGCATCTGGGTGCTGTGCGCAGTGCATCTTGCTGGGGCTGCCTCTGGGCTGGATTCAGGGTTATGCTTGACAAGACGTTTGCTGCGCGACACATCCCTTACATCACTTCCTGTCCCTCAGGTTTCCTGTCAGGTGGAGGTGGTCTTTCCTAAGCTCCACTGTTATTGTTGATCAAGCGAGAGCTTTGCGCCGCAGATCATTTCATGACATAATTTGCAGTATGTGACACTGCCCCTTGGCAACATCACTGCAGATATAGAAGGTGACAGATAGCTTGTTCATCTTTATTCGCGTTGAAGCGCTACTAAAGTTAAAAACTTAACTTTTAAATTCCACAAAGAGATTGTAAATAGTGTAGCTGCAATAAAATTAGATTCTTTCCAACACTATTTCCGTTAGAAGCGAGAGAAAATGGCTGAACCTGCTTTCAGCTAGGGATTTCCATTAATCTTATTTCTTCTGGTTCATACTTCCTGTGAGTTTCACCGCAGCGTTCAACTGCCAAAACAAGTTTCTAACCTGTGCTACCAAGCGAGTTGTTCCAATTTTAGAAATCTCCAAAATGCAAATACTCTCAGCAGGCCTCTATATTTATTAAATTTCCTCCCAAATTGCCTTGAAATTGCATTCCTCACACTCAGAACTAGCCTGTGTATGTCAAAGGGCTCTTTCTATCGGCATTTCATATTTGTGGTCGGGTGCGAGACTTTGCGCTGAATAACAAGCAGCTCTCTCCAAGATGTCTGAACTACACAAATATCAAACAACAATTAGCAAATAAAAGATAAGGCAGGGATGGGAATTAGGAATCCTCTTACCAACAAAAGGATTGTCAGTGAAGATTGCTCAATTAAACCTGAAGCTCTGCCAAAGACCCTAACAACGGTTCGGCGTGAATCGGTGAATTGGGTACGAGTCGGGCTGGAGTGAGTTTGGAGATTATAGCCGTCAGCGGAGGCCGCTGGCACCGGCACGGACCTGACCGACAGCTGAGGTGAACCTGGCTGGCAGCAGCAGTCTATGACAAGCACGAGGAGAGCTCCTGTAAGAATGACGAGTGGAGACGGGTGAGCCTCGGGCCCTACCTCAGGCTACAGCCGCTTATCAGTGTTTGTGTGCAGGCGCGCGCCTGCAACGTCTGCGCCAGCGCGCGTGCGCTTGTGCATGCTGGGGGTGTGTGTAGGAGTGCACGAGCATGTGTGTGTACGTGTGTGTGTGTGTGTGCACGTGTGTGTGTGTGTGTGTGTGTGTGTGTGTGTATGTGTGTGTGTGTGTGTACGTGTGTGTGTGTGTGTGTGTGTGTGTGTGCACGTGTGTTTGTGTGTGTGTGTGTGTGTGTGTGTGTGTACGTGTGTGTGTGTGTGTACGTGTGTGTGTGTGTGTGTGTGTGTGTGTGCACGTGTGTTTGTGTGTGTGTGTGTGTGTGTGCACGTGTCTGTGTGTGTGTGTGCGTTTGTGCATGCTGCGAGTGTGTGTAGGAGTGCACGAGCCTGTGTGTGTATGTGTGTGTGTGTGTGTGTTTGTGCATGCTGCGAGTGTGTGTAGGAGTGCACAAGCATGTGTATGTACGTGTGTGTGTGTGTGTGTGTGTGCACGTGTGTGTGTGTGTGTGTGTGTGTGTGTGTTTGTGCATGCTGCGAGTGTGTGTAGGAGTGCACAAGCATGTGTATGTACGTGTGTGTGTGTGTGCGCGTGTGTGTGTGTGTGTGTGTGTGTGTATGCGTTTGTGCATGCTGCGAGTGTGTGTAGGAGTGCACAAGCATGTATGTGTGCGTATGTACATGCACGTATGCGTGCGTGTGCACATGTGTGTGTGTGTGTGTGTGTGTGTGTGTTTATGACAGGATGTCTATAAAAAGCTAAAATGAACGTGGAAAAAGAAGCAGCTTGATGGCTAATCACGTCAGTGCTCGACGTGTTTATAACTGAGGAGAAGATGATTTGTGTGGGACAGAAAATACACTTCATTATTGGTAATTACATTCAAGTATACTGCAGTACACTGACAATAATAACTGCATTTTTTCTACTTTTCACTGAAATGCTGCCTTCTGGTTATTTTTTGGATTACAGTTTGAATGGAAATCACTATAATATAGCTTATAGTTTTGAAAACAACCGGTACTGCAACAATACTGTGCATACATATAGTAGAAGCCCCTATAGAGCATCTGGCCACACAGAAACGGACACCAGTCCGAGGGGCACATCACACACTGAGATCCAGTGCTTTATCAGGATGAGTCACTGAACAGCCCTGAATTCATATAAATATCTGATCTAAAACATGGCCTTGTCTGTAGCGGACACACAGGCACCAAATAAGGAGCGTGTAATGGGAACACATTGTGAGATATTTCAGGTGGCAAAAAGTGGACAGAAATGATGAAATGTGTGATTCTGTATGAAGGCTTAAAATATATTTCTGTACTTTTTAAAAAACGCATTTGTGATGAGGTGTTCTTTTCCGCCAGGGCCCTTTTGAGGAATAAAGACCTTTTTCTTTCACGGACTGCTTTATTTTCCATCTTATGATCAGCCTCACTATTAACCTTGAAAAGAACGAGCAGGCTGAGTAATTGGAGAGGACCTTTATCTTTGTTTCTCATTCTAATGCACTGGAGATAAAAGTGAGTGGTTGGGTTTTGGGCGAAAAAAAACTTTAGTGAGCAGAGAACAACACGTATCTTGGACCTGGGAAGCATTTTATGTTGTTTTAATTATATTTGAGGGATTGTAACATACCCACACAATTTTCCATGTATGTGAACAAACGAGTTACACTGAGCAGAGCTGTATCTTAAATGCAACAACAGACAAAAATACTGTAATAATGCACGTGAATGTCTTTGTCGGTTGACACAAACAAATCTCTTTGGACTGTCATCGTATATGTGCTCGTTCATTTTTAGGGCTTATTGCTACAACTGACATTTTATCCCTCCTGAATTTGCTAGCAACATGCGGCAATGTTCCCATATTGACTCACCCTCCCTTCACCCTGATACTGTTCCACAAATCCTATAGGACAACAACTCATCTCCCTGCTGCGTACTACGCCAAGATGAAAGCATTGGGGATGTAATAGACAAATTCACCGTGATTTTACATTTTAAATGCAATGACTTCTCAAGACAAATGAATGAAAACCATAATCAGTGTCAATTAATAATGCTAATTATTTGCTGGTTATAGTTCCAAGACATTTTCCTGATAACATCTTTTTTTTTTTTTTTTTTGTACAGATCCACATATTTTGCATGCAAAGGAAGTGGAAAGGCAGGCAATGAAGCGTAAAGAGAGACATCAGTGATATATTTACGAGCGCAGTGAAGGACAGATCAGCCCTGGGTAGTATTCAGAAAGCAAATATGCACTAAGGCTGATGAAAGTCAACAGCAAGCTTCAAAATGGCTGTTGTCTCGACTATAATAACGGGAGGATAGCATGTCCTTCATTTGAAGGAAGAAAAGGCACTCATTCATTTCAGCATGCTGTAATATAGACATAAAACGTAATTATCACACTGTATTACATACATAAAGATTTTAATCACTGCTACAAGGTAATGATAACACCATAATGTAATAAAAATGGTCATCCAGAAAGCGTATTCTCTCTTCACAAATATACCGCTTTGCGAGAGGTATACAGTATCTACACATGAAAAATGAAGACAATGGGTCCCAAAAGGACAAGAAGAAAATCTGGTTTTAATTAACATAATTTCTCATTTACAGCCTTTTCCATCACTTTTGGAAAGCCGTCGGAAGTGAGGTGTAGGATTTTTTCCCATGTGGCTTTTCCACTTTATTTGAAGTTAGCGTAATCTTTCTGTGCATTTCTCTCGAGTCTACCTTTCCTGAAAGATGCCAAATCCATTCCTCAGAAGTCGGAAGTCCGTGACAAGGAACCATGAATTCAAAACAGAGCCGCGATGCACACACAGTATACATACTGTATATATAGTGAGAATGAAAGGTGAAAAAAAAATCCATAAAGACAGATATTGCATTGATATATTTTCAGGAAAGCAGTTGCTGATAAATAAAACGACAGTGATTGCCATCAGTGTATGGCAGCACTACAGTAAGTTCAGATGGTGTTGTTAATGGAGAGACCCTAACACGGGGGCGCGGTGCGTGGGTATCTCATGTGCGATTTAAAAGCTTGACCCTCAGGCCTGGAGTGAAGAGCTGGAATAACCACAGCGCAGCAGCACTACCAGACCTCTATACTCAACCTGTCAAAGCAGCTCTTCTGTGGAGCCAGAGGGCTCGCTCGCTGATGGGGGATCTGTCCACACGTTTTAAACCTATTATTTACTAGTCCACAGATATTGGGGTTTATTTAATGCCGGAGCCCCGTCCGAAGTTACATAAAAGCCTGAAATTCAACCCCCGGTTAAACCGTGCGGCGGTATAGGATTGTGAACAATTTAAAATTTACAACTCGGCCGTTTGGCCGGCGCTTTTAAGCCGAAGTGGCTCGCAAAAGGGCATTCCACATCGCGAGCGATCGATACGGGAGCTGGAGATACACAAATGTACAATTATACAAGTGCCACCATCAAGGTGCACGCCGCCTCAAGACCTAAGAAGATAAAGAGAGAAAGGGGTTTGGTTTGTTTGTTTTAAACTTTAAACTGTGGAATAGTCCAAAAATGTTTTTAAATGTTTTCAGGAGACAGCCAGCGAGTCTGCCTTCCTTCCTTCCTGGAGGAGAAGGTCATTCTACCATCAGGGAATGAGGAGAGAGAAGAGCGGGCCACCAGGAGGATTCTGGGTACTCAAAGAGATAGAACAGCCACCTGGCAGAAGGGTGCGGATAGGGAGTTCCGGTTGGAGAGTATGTAATAATCAGTGCCTGTTTATAAAGTACGTATACCACCACTCGAAACTTGCCAGTATGAGAGAGATGAATTGAGGCTGTAGACTACAGAGGCCTCACAGCACAGGCCAATATACCGGCTACTGAGGCCAGACAGAAGATTTCAAGGGCTTGTATAATTACAAGTGGAGCCACTCTCCTGATGTTGTGGAGTGAGAGTCTGCAGGATCAGGTGGTTTCTGCAGTGTGTCCAGAGACACTCGGCTGGTCATCCAGGGTCACACCGCGGTTCCTCGGCGAGCGGGCGGAAGGCACTGCAGAGCTATCAACAGCGACTGAAGCATGAGTCTCCGGGGAACCCTTAGCCAGGAGGAACAGACGTGCTGTCTTCCCCAGATTAATCTGCAGGCGAAAGGTGGCTATTCTAGCCGTAATGTCAGTCAGGTACACTGAGATATGTGCCTGAGCTTGGGTGTCGGAGGGACAAAATGAGAAAAAAAAAGAGCGGGGTGTCGTCAGCATAGCAATGATATGACATGCTGTGAGCAGAGAGAAGTGAACCGTGTCATGTAGAGAGAAAAGAGGAGAGGACCGAGCACTGAGCCCTGTGGGACACCAGCCAGGAGGGGGCGGGCGGAGGAGACGGATCCCCCCCAGGCCACCTGACACCACTGTTCTGGAAGATGTGAGGGGGAACTATGAGCGAGCGGAGCCTGAGATGTCCGTCTCCAGAAGGAACCTGGCGTTGGCGGTGTCGAACGTGGCAGACATTAAACAGGATGAGGATGGACCTGAGTGACTCAGCTCTCAGTGAGTGAAGAGTGCGGGCGACTCCGGGGAGAGCAGTAGGAGTGGAGTGGCCAGACTCCAAACCTGATTGTTTGGGGTCGAGGAGGTTATTCTGCCGGAGACAGTTGATTGAAAACTGCATGCTCAAGAAAATTATTTAAAAAAACACAGTGTGCTCAAAACGCAATTAATTCAAACTTGGGCAGGAAAACGTGCAGTTACCAGGGCAGGTATACTTAGACCTTCACACAGCAAATGACCCCCCCCTAATGCATTATTGAACTGCATGTACTGAAGGTCATTGACAACTAAACGCAAAGCGTTTCTAAATGAAGGAGCACAATGATACACAAAAACAAAAAGACTATTTTTACAGGGCGAAAGAATCGGGCCTGTGAAACCCATTCCCGGAGGTAATCTGCCGGCTAGCTGCAATGTGCAAAGGCGGCATTGTACAGATTCATGCTTCAATATTAAATCTATGAAATGTAATGTTAAATAAAATGAATAAAGCTTTGTAATAAGGAATCATTCTTCCCTGTTCCTTTTATTGTCTCTTCTGGGAGAATCATTTGGCTCTGTGCAGACTATAAAGATTATTGGCAAACTTTCTTTGACTGTCTCAATTTTAATGAAGTGCCTCGTGAAGGGGTTGACCTTAAAAAGGTCAAAACAATTTTTAAACATATTTAACTGAAATAACAGAAAGAGCAAATCTAACACAATGCCAATGATGCAAGGCTCGGTCCTTTCCCTGCGGACTGTCGGGAGATGTTCTTCTTGTGGTTTCTGAAGTCAGGCCTCAGAAGCCACTAATCTACACGACTAACTTACACATGCAACGCACATCTTACCTACACCAATGAAACCAACATTTAAAATATATAGCAAACATCTCAACCTCTTTTTTCTCTATTCAAGCAACATTTGCCATGAAAAAAGCGGTGTGTTGTTGTCAAGGGTTCTTTCAGTGGCTTCAGTGGGAGAGGGGAGAGGGGCGAGGGGAGAGGGGAGAGGGGCGAGGGGCATGGGGCGGGGGGCGAGGGGCGAGGGGCGAGGGGCGTGGGGGGCGAGGGGCGAGGGGAGAGGGGCATGGGGCGGGGGGCGAGGGGCGAGGGGCGAGGGGCGTGGGGGGCGAGGGGCGAGGGGCGAGGGGCATGGGGCGCGGGGCGAGGGGCGAGGGGCGAGGGGGACTTCCATCAGGGAGGGGACGTGAGCGAGGGATCCCCGGGCCTCTCATCCTGGCAGTTGGCCAGGGTAAAAACAGGCACTGCGTGGTCAAACACTCCTGATTAATATTACATGGAGACCAGTGCAGGGATTTAAGGAATATTACTTAGTAGTGTGCTCACTCACTGTGTTACACCACCACTTAAGCACTTAAGCTCGCTGTCATACGCCATTATTACCGGGTCTGAAAGGCCGGCTGACGGATTCGGTTCACGTGAACTCAAACGTGGCGGTTATCCCGCGGCTCTGCGAACATCCCCGCTCGCTCAGCCCCCCCCAGGCACCTCGGGTTCAGCGGTGCACGGCCGCGGAGGCAGGAGCGGGACCTCCCGGGGATAGGGAGGAGGAGGGGAGCGGCGGAGCGGTGGAGGTGCGTGGGAGGCGCAGGGGGAGAGGGTTAAAACCGGTTAGACGATGACCGGCGCCTCGGAGTTCGCTGGAGCCTCCGCAGAGAGGCGTCCCGAAACGGAGAGGTTACCCGCCCTCCTCCCACTCAGCCCGGCGTCAAGAAGCCTCCACGCCACACGCTGACCCTCAGCCAAACCCGCCGTTCCTCCTCGCATTTTAACACAAATATCATAACGATGGAGATACCATCACGCACGGGGCGTAGATCGCACCCTTCTGGAGTTATCGACGGTGGGCACGAGGGCAGATTTCTGGAGCTTCCGCAGAATTTTCTCACAACTATCTGAAGCACAAAAAACAAAAAACCTCATCATAGCATTATAAGGCGGCCATAACACGGAGAAACTGGAGGACTGAAAAGCAATTGTCAAAATGTTACTATATTTTATGTTCTTTTTTTATAGCCTAACTGTATTTTATGGTTTCGTACATAAAGCACGATATGCATTCCTTATTAAAAAAAGATGACCACGCTCACCCTCTCCCGAAATGAAAAAACGATCGATAAAAAAACCCCCGATAACGGTACGGCGCAGGAGCACGGTGAGAAATCCTACGAGGGAACATCCGCATCTGCTTCCATGTACTCTACCGCCGGGGTCTTTAAAGCAAGAGGCACCGGTGGCTTCCAGCCCAACGCCGCTTTCTGACATGCGAGGCTTGGAGCGGGGCCGACTGCTCGCTTTCTGACGGCGAATCACATTCGAATGTCAGATGTCTCTGCGTATAAATAAACACGTTACGGGATTAGACAGCCGCCGCTTTTAATATTTGAAGCTAATTTTTCTGAATACCAAATAATTCCTGCAAAAAAAAAATCCATAAGATGAATCATTGATTCATGCACGTTCGGCTGTCCTAATGGGAGAGAGAGACGGGGAACACGTGTGCACGTTCATTATGCTCTCGTAGAAGTTTTATGATGTTTTATTAAGTTGTATTACACAGAACACAGATTGGACATCGGGCATAACAATGGATGGCTTAAATTGCTTCTCCTTGTCCAATTCTTTAGAGTACCTAAGAGGCAAAGCAGCGCTAACAAGCTGGAACATCAAAAAAAAGTGGATGGCTTGTGAGATTAGACCATTTACACATCCCAACAAATCTCCCACAAAACAGGGCATAAGTGCTCCCCACAGACACCAGAGAAGGTTAATTCACGAAATAGTGCATTAAACCCAGAAGAACTGACTGGGCCTCCGGCATAAAAGCCAACCGAGTATTAGGACATACTGTGCTAAACTGTATTATAAAAGACCAGACTGTTTTTTCCTCTTTTTTTATCATTTTGGATGAAATAATGAGCGAGACCCGAGAAATAGAGAGAGAGAGTGCAGCAACAGAAGCTGACACCAGTTGGGACTAGATTGTGGAAAACTCTCTTGTACATTCATATGATGTATTTGTGCTTCGGAAACACGCTTTAATGATTGTCATTTGAATAAATCAGTTATAGAAACGCAAACCGAGGGAGAAACGGAGAGACGGAGAAGGAGAGAAGGCGCGAGACGGGGAGGAACGGACGGACGGACGGACGCTCACCTTGCAGAGGAAGCTGACGTTGAAGCCGAAGGTCTGGGCGTTCCTGGAGCCGGCGTTCATGTAGTTCCCCACCAGGAGCACCATCTCCAGGAGCCGCGTGAAGCCGTCGCTCCTCTTCACCTCCTCGCAGGCCAGCGTGACGTTCATGATGTCCGGCCGGATGTTGTTCACCTGCTCTTCGAACGTCAGCTTGAACAGGATCCCGTTGAGGCGCGAGCGCAGCAGCTTCACCGAGCTCATCTGGAAGGTTCCGGGGGGGGGGGGGATAGAGTTAGCCCAGAACCCAACAGGAGGCCCAACATTAACTCAACACCGAAAGTGCAGTCTACTGGTCTTAAGCCTCTTAAGAAGCCGCTTAAAGAGGCCAACCGCTTCTGGCTAGAACTGTTTCCGTAGCAGGGCGCCCGTCCAAGCTGTCTTCCAAGCTGAAGTTTAATTTGGCTTTTCATGACAGTCTGTCACAAGAAATAAGGTAGCGCATAACTCTTGACAAAACCTTCCGGTTCTTTCCTTTCTCTTCCCCCCTTTTCCCACAGCAATATTCAGTGCAATCGCATGTGCTGCTGCTTGACGGCTTGCCTGATAGTTCAAATGAAATCGCTCATTCAGGATAAACTGCACTTGCTCAGTTAATGAATCACAACAAGCTTTTGTCTGTCATCAAAGTTGGAACTCTACGCCACTGAGCAAAGGAAAAGCATCCGACTACAAGGGCAAACATTTAGCCTGCAAATACATCAATCACAGGGATGAACAACTGCGCTAAAAGAGACAGTTTCTGTAAGGGAACGGACTCGTTTGAAGACGGAATGCCTTGAATTAACAATTAGAGGGGTTATTTATGTCCTGGGACTGCAGGAGAAATAGAAAATGGCGATCAGACGTCAGAGACGAGCTAAAGTGCGTGCGCGGTGTCACTCGGTGGACGGCGGGCGGGACGGCGGGTGGGACGGCAGGCTTCACGCGGCACGGAACCCCGAGACCCGTACGAGACGCTCTGGCGCCGGCCCGGTCTGTGAGCGAGCTGTCGTTCAAAAACACGAAACCAAAAAAAAAACTCACGTCTGGGGCCCTTCGTCCTCCCTGGCCAAATCTGATTCCTCAGTACAACAGCAGACGAAACGACAATAAAGGAGGGGTGGGAGCGCGACAGCTTGAGGGAGAGGCAGCCGGAGGTGCCCTTATTTCCCCCGCGGAGCGGAGCGGCGTGTCGGGGCAGGGGCGAGGCGCCCCGTTATTGCCGAACCGGACGGGGGAGCGGGGGGGAACCGTGGGCCCTCACTTCATTACGACACCAAAAGAGATGAGGGAGAGGCGGCAAACAAAGGCAATGAAAGGACGCCGGCCTCATCATACCCGGCCGTACACAGGGCTCGCAGGGAAGGCTGGAACGAACAGACCCCGGTGATGGGCATGACTGGGGACTGGGAGACGGGGATACGAGGCAATTCAAAGCAATTGACTGGGTTTCTATGAGCGCCCAGGTACTGTGCATCAAGATCAACCGGCCTATGCACTGCAGGAAAAAAAATAAGTTAAGAAAAAGTCTCAACGTGTATTTTAGTCTTATATTGAAACTTAAATTATATTTTTTTACAAAAATATTGCCACTGAGGTACTGTAAGAGACAATGGGGTAAGAAAATTTCACTGTAATGTAACAAACTGTAATGTAAAACATGTATTCTAATCGAGTCTTATTAAGTCTTATTAAGTCTTATTACGAGACTAAAGCGGTTGCTATGACAGTAATTTTAGTTTATGAATGTTGCGTGGCTAGCTCTGAGATCCGAGAAGGGCTTGCGTCATCTCATCAACACTTCCGAAGCTTTCATTATGTGCAGGTGGTCCTCGAAGGTACAGTATTTGTTGTTTACATTCATTTCGACCTTTCAGAATATTTTGCCCGCAAAATCCCCCCCACATGTTTTTCCGAGACTCAAAAACCCACTCAACGTTTGTGTTCCAGAGAAAAAAGAAAAATGAGCATGGGCTCATTTCACGTTTTCAAGAATGATGACGATTTACCTGCACACTTCACTACTTCGACTTCACCTTAAACGACCATGGGAAGCCACGCAGAAATACGCTACCTCCACCTTTCCCACCGCACCCGCTAACCTGCTACCGCGATGGGCTGCTCTCTGTGAGCTTCAGGGCGTGCGGGTGAAACTTGTAAACAAAACACGGAATTCATCGGGGCCTGAAAGCGGGCTGCCGCTTGGAGTCCTAATCACGCTCTGTGTGAAAATCTTGGTCTTGCTTCTTCATTATTAATCAAAATGGCTGCCTCTTTCAGTCACAACTGGGCTACCAGATTTGACTTGTCATAAAAAATGCCCTTTACATTCTTGGCCTTTTAATTATACATTACTGCATCTCTTTATATATTGAACAGCGCTGATACTGCAGAGAGCCTGAAGGCGCTCTTTTTTTTCCCCTCTCGCTTTCTTTCTTAATAGTTGTGCTCTCGGTTTCCTGGTCCCCTCCCCTGCACACAGTCTACCAGTAGAGCCCTGATAAAGATTTAAAGGGATAGAAATACACTAGCAATGTAACACTGGAGAGCAAAATGTCCAACAGTGAATGATTGTGTGTGAGAGGGAGAGGGAGAGGGAGAGAGAGGGAGAGGGGGGGAGACAGAGAGAGAGAGAGAGAGAGAGAGAGAGAGAGAGAGAGGAAGAGAGAGAGGGTGATGGACTAGTAAAGTGTACGAAATGGAGGAGAGGGGAACAGGAGTACGCATAAGAGAGGGAGGCAGAGAGGAATGGGATTGTGGGGGAGAATTACAGGAATATCTGCAGGATTGAAAGGCTTTTCCTGGGGAAGAGCAGGAGAACAGCCTCGGGGGAGCTCTTACCACGATGCCGAACTGCTCCGACTCACAGAGCTCCTCGTACTCGCTCTTCAGCTCCGCCAGCGAAACCAGCTCCTTCTGCTCCGGAAGGTTCTTTATCAGGTTCTGCAAAAACCAGCAGAACAACCGTCAGTCAAGCTTCACTCAGTCCCATTACAGTCCATTGCGCTGGACTAATATATATATATATATATATATATAATATATATATATACACACAAAAGCACACAAGCTGTATTACTATGTTAGGTATGTAATTACATACAGTAAATTTCATTTCGCTATGGTCTGTCTCATATGCCTGACCCTCCAAAGTCAAGCGTGGAATTCCAATGCACAAAACGGATTTTAGTTCCCACTTAATACTAATAAACAACCACAAACGAATGCTAAAAGTAATAACTGCATTCATGTATCACATACATAAACTACACGTAGTGTATAAAAGTGGAATAACTTTTGCTGTGACTCAGTAGTTGTAATTACCAACACTGTTTTATTCAGGGATAGCATTTAGAAACAGAAGAACAGTACTGGAAGGCCTGAAGAAGGGGTGGGCTGATACAGTGCAGAAGACATCTGCCCATGTAAAGCACACAGCGCACTTTTCTTTCTGATCCCAGGATGTGCGGGATCTGTCACAGTTAAGCCTGATGCATTTCAAAAACCAAAAAAAAAACGGTACTCAAAATCCGTAAAAGTCTCAAAAGGCTTTCAGCGTTGCATATGTCCTCGGAAAAAAAGAGCCGGGGAAGTAGGTGTCGTCTTGTGTTTTCGACAGGAAGGAGGCGAAGGGCGACGAGTGAAAAGCCGTGGAAGAGATGCATTGTGGGAGACGGAATACATTAAGCGCAGGGAAATAAAAACACATTGTGTCACGCAAAGCAAGCGCGCGGATTATTAATGATTTTTCTTCTTTTTGAATAAAAGCGCATTATCGGGGCACGACTGAGTCATGCAGCTTTCGCAGGGCTGTTCCTTCCTGAAACTTTTTCAGGCTGAGAAGTCGAATCACGGCACCGTAGGATGAGCAGAGTTAATCACGGGTACGAGGGCTCTTTGCAAGCCCTCAAACAAACAGCGAAACAAGGTTTGAATTGAAAGCGAAATGTGTACCGTCTCCACCTGCAATTTCTCTACTGTACGGTGGGTATTTTCTCTTCAAAAGCTTACCGACGTTGAACAAGGCATTACAGCAAATAGGATGTGTCATGCACAAACATACACTGTTATTTAAAAAAAAGAAAGAAAAAAAAACCTTTTAGCTGAGCAATTTCCTAGCATCTTAATGATACCTCCTCAACTGAATTGCAGAATTTCAAGGATGGCTCCATCAATGCACATAAATAGAGGAAGTATTTCCAAACGCACTGAATTTTTTGAAAAGAGGACACCTAGGCAATTTTCAGTTAATTAAAACTGAATGGTAAATAAGCTATAAACAAAAACACGAAACCTGCCAACCTCGGAGACCTTTCAGAAAGCAACACTCCCAACACCGCAATTATCTCAAGACAAAACGTGCAGAAAGGGACCAGGATGAAAAAAAATAAAACCTCATTCTGCTTAAATGTTAATTGTGCACGTAAAGGTCAGTTGAGCAAATGGACTGAACCATGGTGACCTTTTTTTCTTTTTTTTCTTGGAGAAAAGATACCCTTTCTCCAGCTCTCAGTCACCTCCTCTCTCATTAGCGACCAGTGTGAGCCTCCCCCACAGTCACATGACCCCCCCCCCCCCCCCAAAAAAAATCACTGCCAAAACTGCAGCGACCTGGGCAGAATGGGAGGGCGTGATGTTGTTTTCCCATAATGCAACGGTGGGAATGGTTGGCGAGGCGGGGCGGGATTCACAACGCGCCACCCCGGACCGTAACGCCGGCAGGGCTAAATGTTTACTCCTCTCCTTTTACTGTTGTTCATTATCCTAGTTTGTATCACTAAGTGCCAGAGTCAATATGGGGAGGGGTGGGGTTTAACGATATTCTTCTTGCTCCACTGATCCACGGTAATAAAAAAGAAAAGAAAAAAAGAATAATAATCGGCTTAACGGCACTTACGCACAAACGCCCGACGTGGAATGCCACAAAACGCAATGAGTTCTAGACCGGGGATCAGATGCTCGGCTTCACGGTAAGAGCCATTAATGAGTAGCGAATACAGGAAGAAATTACAAACAGCAGCGGCAGCACGGAGGAGTGCTAATGGAAGAGGCGCTGCATGCACTGCCGCCTTCTGTACAGATTCATTTCCCATAAAGACAGCGCTCAGAGTTTAAGGGTTATGTTTTCGCGCCTGCGTTTTGCGCATGCTCCACGGGAGGGGTTGTGTGAGGAGAGAGGCGGCCGTCCGTATTCAGCCAGGGAACGTCGGTCACACGCACGTTCCAGGGAACCCACCTGGAAAAACAGTACACTGAGAAACCTTAATGACACTCCAACTACTCTAAAGTATAAAATATTATACTTCAGACGACTATTTTTTTTCGCATTGATGAAATCTGTAATTGCGGGCATCATCGCAAGGTCAATTCTTTTAATTTAGTTGCTTGTCATCAAGCATTGGAATTACAAGTCCATGTAATGTGAATGTCAACTCAAAGTTAGTCAAATAACTCAAAATAACCCCATATAATTAAACTATAATGATGTGTTTCATGTTAAAAAAAATACATATATATATTTTTTTATTCTTGGTGCCTACTTTTAAATGACATTGTATTAGACTGGAGACACAATATTTATATTTGATATTTGTAGTGGAGCTTGCATAAATTTCCTAGCAGAAGGGCAGCGTAGGTGTGCAGCATACAGCTATACGCAGACAGTCACGAGTTGAAAAGGTAAATTTGACGGTTATTTGGAGGTAATTGAAATGTTGGCGGGCGCAGAAACAAACTCAGACATCTGCGTGAGGACGGTAAAGAGTATAAATTGTCAGAATATGAGGAGAAATTCCGCTGGAAGCTAACCAGACCTACAGGCAGCTCATACGGTCAATTCAACAATGAATGTGACTGAAAAATAGCGGTACAGACATAACTAGCTGTAATATTTGACAAATGTATATATTATTTCCTTTTCAGGGTGAGGGGAGGGATGAGCGGTGCCGTTAGCTGTGAGCTGGCAGCAGCGGCAGTCTCTTGCACCCAAATGCTGAACAGAGTAATCATTCTCTGTTGATCTTTCACGCAGAAACTTCTATTGATTACTTACTCCATTAAGTTTATTGCAGCTCCTCTGAAACGTGGACCTAAGGAGGCCTATTTCTTGGCAAACGCTTTTTGACGAATGTAATGGTTTCATTGAACTTTCTAAAACAATAACTGGAAGCAATATTTTTCTGACAAGGGTATCAGGAGCCATTTTGATCAAATATCAAATAATATAATCATCTCGTAGTGATTGAATAATGCTTTACAATGCTTTCCATTTTGTGAAAGTGATTACTGTTGAAGGCCAAACCACCATAATACCGATTCTTAGACAGCAGGAAATATCAGAAGTAGAAGTACTGAAACCAAGCGATTCATCAGGGCTTCTGAACAAGCTTTCCTAACCTTGAAATGCAATCGTCCTGTTGGCAATGGCTGAATAAAGCCATTCATATTCTAATGACTGCTGATAAATTAGCTATATATTGACATTCATAGCAGACCTGATAGATTATGTTTGTACACACACTATCTTCTCAGCCTGCCTTCTTTATAATCATTAGAACAAGACATTATAATTAGCATTTATCCAGTAATGTCTATTATAGGCATGCACACACACACACACACACACAATCACAAATATTCACTCACACACACACACATGCATGCACACATGCGCGCACGCACGCACGCACTCACACACACACACGCATGCACACATGCACACACGCACACACACACACACACACATGCATGCATACACACATGCACGCACACACACGCACGCACTCACACACACACACATGCATGCACACATGCACGCACGCACACACATGCACGCACTCACTCACACACACACACACACATGCATGCACACATGCACGCACGCACGCACGCACGCACTCACTCACACACACACACATGCACACATGCACGCACGCACACACATGTACGCACTCACTCACACACACACACATGCATGCACACACATGCATACACATGCACGCACACATGCACGCACGCACACACATGCGCACACTCACTCACACACACACACGTGCATGCACACACACGCGCACGCACACACACACGTGCATACACACACACACGCACTCACTCACTCACACACACACGATCCAAAAGGTGCTAGGGGACTTGCATTTTACAGCCGCCTTCATGTTTCAAACACAGCCATATGTGTTTCATTTTAACGACACATGTGCAATCTAATGTTACCCAGCAGAGCAGTGAACATTTTCTTAAAATCCATAAATAAAAAGGATATGGTAAGGGCACAGCATAATGCTCGGTTAATAAGAAAATAGTGAAATGATGTCACATAAAAAAATAAACATTTTAATTCAGCTCTCCACAGTAACACAACTTCTACCATAATGTGAGTTTAAACCTTTATCAATAAAGGTCTTCAAGTTATGATTTCAAAATGCCTCTCGAGAGAAAACACTTCAATTTTTCCCCTACATTTGACAAGGTCCAGTGATTATAACGGGATTGATTCTTGTAAATCAAAAGGTAGGCCCCTCTTCAGTATGGGTATGGAAGCTGGCTAGTCTAAGAAATAGCTTGGTTTCTGATGCACACAACCTGCAAAAAGAAAGCACACTAGCTGTACTTGCACCAATTTTTCCAAAAACTGATTGAGGCAGGAAGTTGTTCCGCCTAAATACATTTCTTCCACAATTACCCTTAAGGAAGAAAGCAAAATCGTCACTGACTTCTCCACACGTGTCCAAATTGTTGAAATGTACAATCAGGGTAGGCCAATGTCTCTTCTGCCGTTTTGCCATGAATCAAATTGCTGAAAAAAGGAGGTTATCCAAGTTTAGTTTTTTTTGCCAAAACAAAATTACAGTGCGTATGTTCAATAAAGTCAAAAATTCCAATTAGTACATCTCGCCAGCAGAAAAGCCATGAAAATCCTAACAGGTGCGGTTACCCCGGGAGCTGCTGCTTGCAGCTATTTTTGCTTGGTTTTTTCATTGGCTGCTGCTCGCAGGGACACGACAGGCAATTTGGGTCTGCCGCCGCTGCTGCCTTGTTTGCTGCCTTCAAACATTATCTACACAACAAACAGCTGCCCGGGACGGAAGCGGGGGAAACAGGCTAAAATGAATATTGAACACGGCTCAAGAGAGCTGTTTTACTTGACTGGGGTCTGCCAGGGTTATCCAAATCCCCAGCATTTTGTCCTGGGCGCCCGGGGCAGCCGGCGCGCATCGCGAGGTGTTTATCCGAGGCGCTGGAGGCGAAGACGAGCCCGTCTCAGCGCGCTCCGGGCCTCCAGACACCGGCTCCATCTGTGGGAGATTACACGCAGCCTACCCAGATAATTATGCAGGAGTACGGGCAGCTCCAGCAAGCAAAGCAGGCTGTGCTGGACATCCTTACTACTGGCCTGTTCTTAACTGCTGCTATACCGAGCCCCTCACCTCACAGGTAAAACGGGGGTAACCGTGGCCCATCTAAAACAACCATGGACCTGTGTCTGTGATGCCATCCATCGGCTTTTCATGGGCTTGTGAGAAGGGTTTTGACACCACGGAAGTGACTTTTTTGGGTGCGCCATATTGTATAAATTGGAGCCAGAGACTGAGTAGTAGGGAATGGGTATGAGGCCGGGTTATCATAAATATCATAAATAAAACAATAACTTGACGAATCAGCACATCAAGAGACATTAGACCAAGAAATAACAGCTATTACAACATTTTCTTGTGGAAAAATGACGTGAGCAAATATGTAGCTACTTAAAAATAAGAATGAGATAAGACCCAGGAAGCTGTACATTGAACTAAGCTCTGAAGCTATGAAGCTATGAAGCTATGAAGCCATGAAGCTCTGGTACTAGCTAACAGGTGTCAAAAGCACATTACTGAGAAACATGAATGTAGGTGGTCTCCAAAATAAATTAGGACGATGGCTCCAGTGACATAAACACAGAGGCAAGCCAGCCCCCTCCTCACCGGTGTGATAACGACGGCTAATTTCATACATTCAAATAAAATAAAATAAAATAAAAACACTTTTGAAGGGAGCAACCTTACAGACACAGGACACAAATAAATAAATAATAAGAATAAATATATAACAGCGCAATAACAACATACAGGCCCCGGTTCAATAAACATTTTGACAGAATGACAGTATCTGTAGGGCTTTCAGCTGCACACTTTGATCTCTGTTGCTGTCAAGCTGCTTCCGTTGAATTTATTTCGCTCTCCGAGCCCACGGACAGCCCGTGCCAAGTTAACGCGGTTCAACGGGGGCGACTGAAGGGCCTCTTCGCACGCGTCCCGAGCCCGTGCCTCCCTGAGAGGCCGATATTAAAAAACAGCAGGTTCCAGAACGTTCTCGCCCAAAATAAAACGGGCTCGCCCCGGGTGCTAGCCCGCACACCTGGATCTGGAGCGGCGTTTCCACGACCAGACGTCGAGTGACAGTCGAGAGAAGGAAGCGCCATCGCGCTATCGCGCACATCAAAGCTGCATATATTTCAGGACTCCTCAAGGCAGTCCATCCCATCTTATACTGTAAAAATGGTAACTTATACGGTAAAATAGGAAAGGATATCCCCGAAATCCCCTCCTGTAAACCTGGATGTACACGAAACGCAGAAGCGGTAACCCCATAGCATTTTACTTAACACTTAGCAAAACATGCTGAGCGTAATGTTCTGTTGTATTCATTAAAGTATAGCCGAGACAATTAAAGTTAGGGTCAAGCTACAGTCAAACGAAGGAAGGAAGTACTAACACTAATGTATGCTGAAAATATACAGCGCTGATAACCGCACCGCTCCCTAGCTGTTTTAATGAACACAACGCGTGCTTCTTTAACACCTATTAAAACCAGCTCGTTCCCTTCCCTGTCCGTGTCTGGCTCCTGCGGCACGGCAGGACAGAAATTAGGGTATATTCTTAAAAACTAGCTATGGAATGGCAAATGTTCCTGCTCGTGTACACCAGTCTCTGAAACTATTTCCACTAAGGGCACTGTCAGGTCACATTTAAAGTAGTCGTACAGATTCTTGAGATGACTTTGCCTTGCTAAGTGAACCGAAAAACGCCAAACGGTTTTCTGACTATTTAAGGTGAAAATACTTTCATGAGGAGTTGCTGGCCGGCTCATCCTGTTAAGGCACTGTCCTAGCGGACTCGTACCTCATAAATTCGGCCTTGCGTCACTCAATAGTGGGAAGACCAGGGCAACGCATTGTTCACGAGCACCCCCCGCTGGTCAGTTGAGGGTCTGCCCTTTGAGCCCCGTGCACAGGGTCTCCCTCCGCCTTAAGTCTCTGTGAGTCCCACTGCGGTGTGCTGAACATCGACGGCAGCCGTTGACATTGTGTGCTGTTCCGCCCTCTCTCCAATCGGACATTCCTGCTGCAACAGGCACATTAAAGAACCCCTGTCGCTATTTCTCTCTCTCTCTCGCTCTCTCTCTCTCTGTTATATGTGTATGAGTATGTGCTTTTGTTGTTTTGTCTATCATCTTTTCTTTGAGTCTTGTGTCTGCGATGAAACGGAGTATAAGTCAATATGAAGGCCTTTTTCAGAAAGGAAAGCAGGGGAGAATGAATGACCTGGTTTACAGAGGGAAAAGTGGGGTCTGTTGATAAGGCAAAGGAATCTGGAGCACTAGACATGTGAATCAACTCCTCTTTCTCTCTCCTCCCTGCCTGCTCTATGGAGAAAATAAATTTCATCTATGGATGGCTTTGTCTGTTCAGCACAGCATATTCCCAACAGTAAAGTCAGAAAATAGGGAAGATCAACAAATCTCAAATTACAGTCACAGGGACAGCACAATCAATAAAAATGTTCTCCAAGCAATAAACTCTTTATTAAACTCAAAGAATTCAAACAACAGGAGAAATCACTGAGAATCTCAGCAGATGTACAGGAGAAGGCTAGAGCGAGCTCTTTTCTCTATCCACCCCATGGGAACTCAACACAAAAAGCCAATAGTCTCCATTTAAGACCGAGAAAAAGACATGTCCGTTTCAAACATGTAGGAGAGCTCTAATTGCTAAACCTAATTCTTTTTAATGGATTCTTCTTTCCCCCAGTTCCTTATCTTTTAAGACAGATCATGGAGTGTTTCATTTTACTTTGTGATAATGTGAATCGTGAGGGCCCCGGTACTACCTTGACATCTCCATGAGTCTTAAAATGGCAGCCTGGTCTGAGTGTGAATCGATAGCAAGGGATTTTTAAAAGATCCTGTGAAGGCTAAATCCCCGGCTTTAATTCGAACCTCTTTAAATTAAAAAACAAGGCTTCAATTATAAGATTAAAGGCCAGGATTGTTAGGCCAGCTCAGCGGCTGGGCAAGGACAGGTGAGTGCCGACGCTTTCTCGCCAACCTTGGGAAAAGCGGGCACATTTTACACAAACCGTTATGTAGTCATTATGCGTCTTTTCAAAATGCTCTGTGTGCATCGTTGCACTAAAATAGTCAAAAGAAGCAGATTTAATCCTGATTATCAATGGATATAACTATGCTTTATAATATTATATGTTTTAATTTGAATATATCGATGGTAAAGTTAAGATAAAATAATATATCCTTTTCTTTTTTCTTTTTTTCCCAATCATACCAGACTTGTGACAAGTGAACAAACAAAGGGATATGCCCCAGTTGTCCTTTAAGAAGAACATCTCAACACTATTTAAAATCCCAAAACAGGTGACACAGAGCAAAACAAACAGCACTTGGCTGTAATGCAGTCTATGGATGGATCATCTTTATATTTATGGCTTTTTGAAGATTCTCCGAAAAAAAAATGTGATAAACAATGATGAATAACAAATGTAAAAAAAAAATAAAACAATCTTATTAGAGACCTGGTTTTCAGAGCGGGATCAGTCTGTGATGGACTGCCAGTAGTGGGCTTATCACAAGTCGGGATTCTGCAGATGTTCCTCGTGTCAAATCAGCCTAATATGTGTACAGAATCATTTTTATGACACCATGTTATGAGAGGAAAATAAATACACTCCTTATCCCATTAGAATGGAATTTGCCAAGTAGGGATATAAATAGGCTCCAATCTCCAAGCAGCTGTCTCCAGTGACAGAATGACACACTACTTCAATTTTTAATAAAGGTGTAAACATGCAATTTTACCAACAACTAACCGTGATAAATAATCAATTGATCACAACAAGTGGCAGAAGAGCCGATATATATTGAAATAAATGTTTTTATTTTAAAGTTTAAAATTTGCCGAGCCCACCTTCGCTAGAGTTGATTTCGCCACATAGATTAAACCATCGGTGACATGTTTCCAATCCAAAGTAATTACAACCACAAAGGAGAACTATATATTCCTTCTGACTTGTGTAAGCCGGGCTGGGCACAAAACGTGACACATTTACCACTGAAAATTGTTCGCTTAAAACTAATCTACTGAACAGCACTCCGGCATAATCCAATCCCGATCTCCACACCGGGAACGTCGGGAACGTGCGGGAACGTGCGTGAACGTGCCGGCACCTAACAAGAGGTTCATTACGGATCCAGACTGGCAGGCGACAAACCGAGGGTGACAGATTCCAAAATCGCATTAAACTAAATGAGAAAATAAAAAAAAATAAAAAAGGATTACCTTTGGGGCGGCGAGGGATAGAGATGGCAAAGTCGACAGACCTGACGCAACATTAAATTTGTCTTTCAAAAGAATTATCGTTTTTTTTTAAAAACTCAGGAATCGCACCTGAGCCGTCTGTTGAATTTTCCGCCGGTGTGGGGGAAGGATTAGAGGCGGTTAACGAGAGGCGCTGGGAGGACCAGCGGGGCGCCTGCGCTCACGCGACTCCCCCCTCGTGACCACGGACAGCGGGGGCTCTGAATGCTGCTTCATTAGGCCTCTGTGAGCAGAGACACTCACACCTTCTCAGGCTTTACCACGTTGGCTTCCAAAGGGCAGGACAACGCTACTCTCACATACCCGAATTACACATACACTTCTTCAGGGGGTTCTAACAAGTCACAGCGTGAACTTGCATTTGAGTCCAAAACACGATACTACTTGAAGCTCACCCTAATGATAATGTATGCTCCAAAATGTAAATCTATGATTGAATTTTATGAGAGGAAAAGCAATTTAACTTACTCGGCAAAATAACAATTCGCTGGATAGAAAGCGGCATTGAAACATACACTTTATTAGGTATTTATTAGACTTATTTTTTTAGATTTATTAGGCTTCAGCTGCTGGAGTTTATCCACTCAGAAGTTTGTCGCGTTGTGTGTTGAGATGCTCTTCTGCATACCAATGTTGTAATGTGTGGTTATTTGTGTTACTGTCACCTTCCTGTCAGCTTTGACCAGTCTGACCCTTTTCCTCTGACCTCTCTCATTAATAACGCGTTTTTGCCCGTAGAACTGCTACTCACTGGATCTTTTTTTTTTCGCACCATTCTCTGCAAACTCTAGAGACTGCTGTGCATGAAAATCCCAGCAGAGTATATAAGCAGTTTCTGAGATACTCAAACCAACCTGTCTGGCACCAACAATCATTCCACGGACAAAGTCACTTAGATCTCATTTCTTCCCCATTCTGAAAAACAGCTGAACCACTTGACCATGTGTGCATGCTTATATGCATTTAGTTGCCGCCACATGATTGGCTGATGAAATGTAAAGGTCTCCCTAATAAATTGCTCACTGAGTGCAGATACATTTCGGGGATGAAGTGATGTAAACAAGCTGAGTTCAGCCAGTTCGTACATGCATATGGTAATCATGCACCTCATCGGAGGCCATTTTGAAAAAGAGGGCACTCCCCTTGAGGACGTTAAGTGGAGCGGGAGTGAAAAACACAAAAAAAAACAGCACTCCACACACAGTGCCTGGCCTCCCCTCTGGTGAAACCAGGACTGTAGAACACCTGGATCACCCCCAGCCCCGGCGCGAACGCGCTCCGTACGCGACCCTGCATCTGCTGCCCTCCCTTTGTGTCCGTCACTCCACCGGCCGGAACAGCGCGCCTCGTATTACACTGTCAAACGGCCGTTTGATGTGAAACAGGTTCCTGCATTATGCCAAAATAATAAAGCTTCAATTACGCTGAAGACATAGCCATGTTTTACGCAGTAACGTGGGGACGGGGAGGGGGGGTGGTACTTATCGGACCATCCCACATGTGCGGTGTAAACCGGCAACAATGTGGCAGCCCGCTCCCGTCACCTGTTGTCTGTTTCCGCGGGAACAAAGGCGCGGGGGCCGGCAGCCAGCGAGAGAGCACGAGCGAGGCAGGTAATGAGACGCCATGAATATGCATGAGGCCCCGGCCGGGGCGAGACGGCGGCCCGTCCGGCTGATTGACAAACCAGATAAACAATAATAACGCGCCGGGGCACAGACAAAGAGCCCTTTCAGGGGCCGGCCGTTCTGCGCCGCGTGGAACAGGAGGGGGGGGGAAGGAGACGAGGCCGCACGGGGGGGAAGGAGACGAGGCCGCACGGGGGGGAAGGAGACGAGGCCGCACGGGGGGGAAGGAGACGAGGCTGCACGGGGGGGAAGGAGACGAGGCTGCACGGGGGGAAGGAGACGAGGCTGCACGGGGGGAAGGAGACGAGGGGAGGGAAGGAGACGAGGCCGCACGGGGGGAAGGAGACGAGGCCGCACAGGGGGGAAGGAGACGAGGTCGTACGGGGGGAAGGAGACGAGGCTGCACGGGGGGAAGGAGACGAGCGGGGCTAAGGAGACAAGGGGAGGGAAGGAGACGAGGCCGTATGGGGGGAAGGAGATGAGGCCGCACGGGGGGAAGGAGACGAGGCCGCACGGGGGGAAGGAGACGAGGCCGTACGGGGGGAAGGAGACGAGGCCGTACGGGGGGAAGGAGACGAGGCCGCATGGGGGGGAAGGAGACGAGGCTGCACGGGGGGAAGGAGACGAGGCTGCACGGGGGGAAGGAGACGAGGCTGCACGGGGGGGAAGGAGACGAACGGGAGGAAGGAGACGAAGCCACATGGGGGGAAGGAGACGAGCGGGGGGAAGGAGACGAGGCCGCATGGGGGGAAGGAGACGAGGAGGGGGAAGGAGACGAGCGGGGAGAAGGAGACAAGGCCGCACGAAGGGAAGGAGACGAGGCCGCACGGGGGGGAGGAGACGAGGCCGTACGGGGGGGAAGGAGACGGAGCCAGCGGTCCGCTGATGTCCGGGAGCTAACGGCTAACGTGGAGGATTAATGTTTAAACGCGCACGCTCCAACCCCAGACAGGCGTGCAGAGCTAATCATTCAGAAGATATACAAATTGCCGTGTGCTGAATTATGCAATGACCCAGTTCAAACAGCATCTCCAGCCCTGTGGCTCCATAGCCCACAAGCCAACCAGATAAAATGAAATCTACTTTCTCAAAATAAAAAATATATAAATACATTCATTCAGTCTGACAGCAAGGGAGGTCAAAGTCCAATATTGCAACCTGACTCTCAGCTTAGAACCACTGCTTAGAGGATATCCATGTCACCAATTGTACATGTACATTTAATATAAATTCAGCTCTTACATTCACTTATTACATACAGTATTAGATAGTGTTTTGATTTTCACATTTTCAAAACCTAAATATTCACTGTTACAGGTCATCAGACTGATACAGTATCCTTCATCTGCATAATAATGCTCTTCAAATTGAAAATAAAAAAACCTGCCGTCTTCATTATTGTGACAAATAACAGCCCCTGGACACAGTTTGCAATTCCCATGAAAGAGGATCTTTTTTGCATATCTTAGTCAGAAATGTCACAGCAAGCATTGTTTATGTTTTGCCGAAGACCTTGAGTGGGAATGAGGTACATGCAATGACCGAAAAAAATGAAATAAAATACAAAAACGAGTGTAATATGCATTAGTGTATGAAACATAAAACAGCCCCTTTCCTTTAATGGTTCAATCCACGAGTTTTGGTGTCAGACCATCAAGAAAATCAATAAATAAATCAGGCTCGTGACACGGAATATCAGCCAAGCATCTCCACACACAGAGCCAGCCCTGCATATATATATATATATATATATATATAGGGAGAGAGAGAGAAATGAAGGGAGAAAGAGAGAGGAAGAGAGAGAGGTAGAGGGAGGCATGGAGGGAAAAAAGGAAAGGAGAGGACAGGATGGAGAAAGGGAGGGAAAGGAAGAAAGAAAGAATCAGAGAGGGAGGGAGAAAGAGAATGAGACAGAGAGAGGGAAGGAGGGAGGGAGAAAGAGAATGAGACAGACAGAGAGAGGGAAGGAGGGAGGGAGAGAGGGAGGGAGGGAGAAAGAGAATGAGACAGACAGAGAGAGGGAAGGAGGGAGGGAGAGAGAGGGAGGGAGGGATAAAGAGAAAGAGAGACAGAGAGAGGGAGGGAGGGATAAAGCGAATGAGACAGACAGAGGGAGGGAGGGAGGGAGGGAGAAAGAGAATGAGACAGACAGAGAGAGGGAGGGAGGGAGGGAGAAAGAGAATGAGACAGACAGAGAGAGGGAGGGAGGGAGGGAGAAAGAGAATGAGACAGACAGAGAGAGATAGAACAAGAGAACAAAAGAGGGAGAGATAGCAGAGCAGTGAAAGGCGCTGAGCCGGTGTCCTGCCTGCGTGTCCTATCGTGTAGAGCCTGATCAATAGCAGGCCGCTGGGAGGGCCCTGACGGCGGGAGCCTTCAGCCGGAGCTCTGCGGCAGCGCTACCTGCGTCTCAGAGCGGGGGAGAGCCGCGCGGGTGGAGCGGAGGTAACAGGAACCCGGGGACGCAGAAACACACACGATGGCCCGGCTCCAGGCTTCCTGCTCTGAAGGTAAAAACATGAACATATCTCCCCTGACGGCGCAGTTACGACCGTTCAGGACGTGCGGGTCTGTGTTACAGCACAAAGGCGGGAGGGGTTATATAAATCAACCCGGAGTCGGCCAGGCCGTAAATAAGGACACGCAAGACGCGATCGGAGAGGCTATATGAGTTCATCCATCAATCAACGGGTGGAAAACTTCAAATGAATCCAATAATATTAAAAATACATTACATTACATTATTGGCCTTTGGCAGACGCTCTTATCCAGAGCGATGTACAGTTGATTAGACTAAGCAGGAGACAATCCTCTACTGGAGCACCGCAGGGTTAAGGGCCTCGCTCAAGGGTCCAACAGCGGATCTTACTGTGGCTACACCAGGTAGGTAGACCTGTACACCAGGCTTGTGAATGCAAATATGTAATCAGCCAATCATGTGGCAGCAACTAAGTGCATAAAAGCATGCAGACGTAGTCAAGTGGTTCAGCTGTCTTTCAGACCAAAAGTCGAATGGGGAAGAAATGAGAACTAAGTGACTTTGACTGTAGAATGATTGTTGGTGAATGACAGAAAACAAGCAGTGAGCAGCAGTTCTGTGGGCAGAAACGCCTTGTTAATGAGAGCTTAGAGGAGAAGGGCCAGACTGGTCAGAGCTGACAGGAAGGTGACAGTAACGCAAATAACCACACATTACAACAGTGGTATGCAGAAGAGCATCTCTGAACACACAAAGCGTCTAATAAAAAATAAGTCTAATAAATACCTAATAAAGTGCTCACTGACTGTATGTTCATATTATAATACACTGATATGTCATTTTTAATAAACTCATGTGCTGTAGCAGTCTGGATGCGAGTTTTTCATCATTCTTTAATGCTGGAGACACAGGTCTCGATAGATTCACACTATGGCATATTATAATTTTTCATATGTATAGCATCCATACAGGTCAGGATATCTATAGCGGTGCTTGCGACCTCTATAAATTGTTAAATTAGCTGTATTTTTCAAGGCAATAGAATAATTCAGGAGAGCGGTGCCAAACAGTGGTCATGAAAGTTGGATGGATTCAAATGTGCTGTTCAGCATCTACAACCACACACACAGCTAGCACACACAGGCACACACACACACACACACACACACACACAGGCAAGCTAGCACACACACACAGGCAAGCTAGCACACACACACACACAGGCAAGCTAGCACACACACGCACACACACACACACAGGCAAGCTAGCACACACGCACACACACACAGGCAAGCACGCACACACACAGGCAAGTCCATGCACACACACACACACACACACACACACACACACACACACACACACACACACACACACACAAGCAAGTGCACACATGACATCCTTTACAATACATCCTTTCAGTGCCACATTTGCACATTACATACACTAATTAGGAATTAAAAGCAGTGGGGCTGTGTAATGATTCGCTTCCCCTTTGAAAAAGGGATAAAGGCTGGTATTAAATACAGCGACCAACATGCAACATGAAAAATCCACACTTGTGATATTCAGAGAAGCAAACCCCTAGGGACACACAGACCACTGAGCCTGCCACAGAGAACAGTGTTTGCTTGTGGATATTTACCGTTTATTTCTCTTTTCTGTGTGATGATGGTGTGTGTGGCGGTGTGTGTGTGGCAGTGTGTGAGGGTGTGTGTGGGGCAGTGTGTGAGGGTGGGTGTGGGGCAGTGTGTGAGGGTGGGTGTGGGGCAGTGTGTGAGGGTGGGTGTGTGGCAGTGTGTGAGGGTGTGTGTGTGGGGCAGTGTGTGAGGTTGGGTGTGGGGCAGTGTGTGAGGTTGGGTGTGGGGCAGTGTGTGAGGGTGGGTGTGGGGCAGTGTGTGAGGGTGGGTGTGTGGCAGTGTGTGAGGGTGTGTGTGTGGCAGTGTGTGAGGGTGTGTGTGTGGGGCAGTGTGTGAGGGTGGGTGTGGGGCAGTGTGTGAGGGTGGGTGTGTGGCAGTGTGTGAGGGTGGGTGTGGGGCAGTGTGTGAGGGTGGGTGTGGGGCAGTGTGTGAGGGTGGGTGTGGGGCAGTGTGTGAGGGTGGGTGTGGGGCAGTGTGTGAGGGTGGGTGTGGGGCAGTGTGTGAGGGTGGGTGTGGGGCAGTGTGTGAGGGTGTGTGTGTGGCAGTGTGTGAGGGTGGGTGTGGGGCAGTGTGTGAGGGTGGGTGTGGGGCAGTGTGTGAGGGTGGGTGTGGGGCAGTGTGTGAGGGTGGGTGTGGGGCAGTGTGTGAGGGTGGGTGTGGGGCAGTGTGTGAGGGTGTGTGTGGGGCAGTGTGTGAGGGTGGGTGTGGGGCAGTGTGTGAGGGTGTGTGTGGGGCAGTGTGTGAGGGTGTGTGTGTGGCAGTGTGTGAGGGTGTGTGTGGGGCAGTGTGTGAGGGTGTGTGTGGGGCAGTGTGTGAGGGTGGGTGTGGGGCAGTGTGTGAGGGTGTGTGTGTGTGGCAGTGTGTGAGGGTGGGTGTGGGGCAGTGTGTGAGGGTGTGTGTGGGGCAGTGTGTGAGGGTGGGTGTGGGGCAGTGTGTGAGGGTGTGTGTGGGGCAGTGTGTGAGGGTGTGTGTGTGGCAGTGTGTGAGGGTGGGTGTGGGGCAGTGTGTGAGGGTGGGTGTGGGGCAGTGTGTGAGGGTGTGTGTGTGTGGCAGTGTGTGAGGGTGGGTGTGGGGCAGTGTGTGAGGTTGGGTGTGGGGCAGTGTGTGAGGTTGGGTGTGGGGCAGTGTGTGAGGGTGGGTGTGGGGCAGTGTGTGAGGGTGGGTGTGGGGCAGTGTGTGAGGGTGGGTGTGTGGCAGTGTGTGAGGGTGGGTGTGGGGCAGTGTGTGAGGGTGGGTGTGGGGCAGTGTGTGAGGGTGGGTGTGTGGCAGTGTGTGAGGGTGTGTGTGTGGCAGTGTGTGAGGGTGTGTGTGGGGCAGTGTGTGAGGGTGTGTGGCAGTGTGTGAGGGTGTGTGTGGGGCAGTGTGTGAGGATGGGTGTGTGGCAGTGTGTGAGGGTGGGTGTGGGGCAGTGTGTGAGGGTGGGTGTGGGGCAGTGTGTGAGGGTGGGTGTGGGGCAGTGTGTGAGGGTGGGTGTGGGGCAGTGTGTGAGGTTGGGTGTGGGGCAGTGTGTGAGGTTGGGTGTGGGGCAGTGTGTGAGGGTGGGTGTGGGGCAGTGTGTGAGGGTGGGTGTGGGGCAGTGTGTGAGGGTGGGTGTGTGGCAGTGTGTGAGGGTGTGTGTGTGGCAGTGTGTGAGGGTGTGTGTGGGGCAGTGTGTGAGGGTGTGTGGCAGTGTGTGAGGGTGTGTGTGGGGCAGTGTGTGAGGATGGGTGTGTGGCAGTGTGTGAGGGTGGGTGTGGGGCAGTGTGTGAGGGTGGGTGTGGGGCAGTGTGTGAGGTTGGGTGTGGGGCAGTGTGTGAGGGTGTGTGTGTGGGGCAGTGTGTGAGGGTGTGTGTGTGGCAGTGTGTGAGGGTGGGTGTGGGGCAGTGTGTGAGGGTGGGTGTGGGGCAGTGTGTGAGGGTGTGTGTGGGGCAGTGTGTGAGGGTGGGTGTGGGGCAGTGTGTGAGGGTGGGTGTGGGGCAGTGTGTGAGGGTGGGTGTGGGGCAGTGTGTGAGGGTGGGTGTGGGGCAGTGTGTGAGGGTGGGTGTGGGGCAGTGTGTGAGGGTGTGTGTGGGGCAGTGTGTGAGGGTGTGTGTGGGGCAGTGTGTGAGGGTGTGTGTGGGGCAGTATGTGAGGGTGTGTGTGGGGCAGTGTGTGAGGGTGTGTGTGTGGGGCAGTGTGTGAGGGTGTGTGTGGGGCAGTGTGTGAGGGTGTGGGGCAGTGTGTGAGGGTGTGTGGACTGGAAGTGCTTCTTCCCAAGTCAGTTTCAAAGTTTGGCTGTGAGCCTGCCAAATGGCTCCTTTCTTTTTATTCACTTCATACATTATCACTTGACAATGGCCTAAGTACAACTTTATTACCAACAAGAAATGGACTCCATAAGCGTTTGGTCTCCCTGAGCTCGTACAAAAACCTACAGAATAAAAAGAAAAAGACCGCCTGGACAAACTTCCCTTTGTAAAAATACGAAGAAAAAGAAAAAGTACCTAAAGAGTCACTGGGTGGGCAGCATATTGTGCTGCATTCATTATTCACTGTAAAAAAAATAAATCATTTCAAAACATATATATTTTAAAAAACATAAGCCATGACGGACACCGGATAAAAAGATTTATATAAGTCAGATCAAAGGAGCTCTGCAATATCATGAAGATACAAAAAAATAAAAATAATAATAATATGCAAATCTACGTGTGGACAGAACCTATCCAACTCAATGTAAGATACACAAATACACAGCGTTAATTGCACGGAATATTACTGTGTGTGGGTGTGTTGTGCAAGGTCTGTTTTTGTGCTTTTTGTTGTACCCTTATTATTAACAGTGAAAACATAGTGCCTCTGGTGTACTGGTCAGTGACACTTGCGAATGCAATTTCAAACGGTCTTATGCTTTTCTTTTTGAAGGCACATAAATGGCTTCAGCCTTGTTTGCAGAAATACTGAGTAATTCAGAAGAGTCAATCTGATGTGGCCTTCAAAGTTTTATTTTAAAAGGGACAGTAACTGAATACCCACAAAACTGTGTGTGTGTGTGCAAGTGTGTGTGTGCGTGTGGTGTGGTGTAGTGTGTGTACGCGTGCGCGCGTGTGTGTGTGTGTGTGTGTGTGTGTGTGTGTGTGAGAGAGTATGAGTGTGAGTCTGTATGACGCACAAGAAGGAGAGTTCGGTTTTCTATTGATTCCCCATAATGTACAGTACATAGAAAAACTGTCTATACAAATAATAATCATAACAATAATGTGATATTTAGCTGACGCCTTTATCCAAAGCAACTGGCGGTTGATTAGACAAAGCAAGGGACAATCCCCCTGGATCAATATGAGGTTAACAGCTCAGCAGATCTTATAATGACTCCACCGGGGCTTGAGCCAACAACCTCCCGGGTCCCGGTCACGTGCCTTAGCCGCTAGGCTACAGACCGCCCCCTCCAATACATACTGCCCAAATCCTGTAGGCCACACAACAAGTATAAGTGAACTCTTGAAAGAACAGTTTCTGAAGTAAGAAATCACACAGTCGCTGGTTAACTGGCTGCCCCTGACAGGACGGGACGTGTTAAAGCTCATTTTCACAGAATAACTCACAGGGAACACATTCTCAGGCTTCGTTTCACAGCACCGCGGTGTGACTTCCACTTCCTGCAGCGGAGCGAGGGCTCGTCCGCGGCTGAACCCGGCCTTCTCAAGAGCACGGAGCTCCTGTTCTCCGGCACAGAACCCGGCCTTCTCAAGAGCACGGAGCTCCTGTTCTCCGGCACAGAACCCGGCCTTCTCAAGAGCACGGAGCTCCTGTTCTCCGGCACAGAACCCGGCCTTCTTAAGAGCACGGAGCCCTGCGTGAGCGCAGCACGGAGCTCCGGTTCTCCGGCACAGAACCAGGCCTTCTCAAGAGCACGGAGCCCTGCGTGAGTGCAGCACGGAGCTCCTGTTCTCCGGCACAGAACCCGGCCTTCTTAAGAGCACGGAGCCCTGCGTTTTCACCGGTGCAGAGCAGCAGTGAGCTCCTGTTCTCCGGCACAGAACCCGGCCTTCTCAAGAGCACGGAGCTCCTGTTCTCCGGCACAGAACCCGGCCTTCTTAAGAGCACGGAGCTCCTGCGTTTCCACCGGCCTGCAGAGCAGCAGTGAGCACAGCACACGGCCGCAGAGAGCTCATTAATGCTCTTTGCATTGTTTCTCCGTGTTGAGCGCTGGCACCAGGCTCTGTGCCGCGGCACACAACCAAATACCGCCATTATGCCAGTTAAGCCCCCTCCCTGGGCCCCCGGGCGCTGGAGGTCCCGAAGATTAAGATGCCGGAGGAAATCTCACTTAAGACACCGCTTCCCCGCCGCTGACAGTGCTCACGTTCTCCGTGGGATCCGTATGATTCTTTTTATTACAGAATTTCTGCCAGCGTAACGCACGTAGCTCGCATTACCCAGATATTTCTTCATGGCACATCCATAAAATCACCCCACCTCTCTCTCTCTCTCTCTCGCTCTCTCTCTCTCTCTCTCTCTCTCTCTCTCTCTCTCTCTCTCTCTCTCTCTCTCTCTCTCTCCCCGCTGCCCCTCACCCTTCAACTGGATCTTATTTATTTTTTTACTACCGTTTTGATTGATGGGCTGATTTTTATGTGTTTAGACAGCCTGGGAGTGGTAAAAGTAAAGTGTATTGTGCCTGAAGAACAGAGAGAATGGAAAGCTCCGGGCTGTGTCCTTTCCCGTCCGAAAACCCCACCGCCCGCCCGCCCCCCTCCTCACACCCCCACCCCCCGGCACGAGACGTGACACGAACCTGCCTCTTATGCCCCGCCAGGGCGTGGCGTTAAAAGTGTCGTTCAGGTCAGTGGGGTCACGGGGGCGAGACTGAAACGACACGCAGGAGACACCCCCACCCCTGAACCAAGCCCCTGAGGCCACACCTGCAGCTCCGCTGGTTTAACCCCTGTGTTCGCATCGGGTCGAATCGACCCCATTGGAATTTTTACTCAAAGAGGAACGACATTTGTCAAGAGACGTAATTTCATAACAAGCGATTAAACCGGCGTACATTTGATTCCTGTTTTTAAGTTTCCATTGGTTGTTCATCATCGGTATTTGCTTTAAGTCTTTTTTGCTATATGGTTTCTTTGAATATAAGAAGATAAAGATGAAAAACAATTCAGAATGTCAGTTCAATACAGTAAATATCAATTATATAGTGCATGAAAAGTTAATCTTACACAGGTAAACATGATTTATGGCCCCCGTGTCTTCACTATAGCAGGTTTATATAAATCACATCTTCATCACAGAAACGTAACGACACTTTCATTGTTAAATGTGTTCTAACAAAGAGGTGAAGGCCACCATTAACAACATATATTATTTATACTGTTTAGAATTGAGATAGAGTTGTTTTGTAAAACGTTTATTTCTGTCTGGCTTTAAAATCTCAATACTGCCCTGGGTAGATCTGACCCAGGCGAACAGTTTCACGGTAATAATGAAACAGGACACGAGGGTTTAACTTAAGAGCTCTCATCGGCTCCGTGTGCCAGGCTGGGAACAGGTCCTGATAAGCCTGGTGAAAGGAGTGTTGTTCAGACCGACCCACACACTCGGGTTTTTGGGAACGCAACCAATCGAATAAAGACGGTGAAGACTACGGCGACTCAAACATGAGCCATGAGAAAGTGTGCGGACGCTTCCGGAAACGTTCCCCCGAGAGGGTCCAACAGGTGCCAGGGTCCCAGATGGGGCAGCCCGCGCATTCCCAAACTTCCCAAGAAGGGTCTGTCCGGGATTCCCGCGGCTGCTCTCTCGTTGGAGAACCAGCCTTCCCTTTCCTGACGCTCCAGTTTGTTTACGAAGACGAGACGGCGAGCCGATGACCCTCGATTATCGCCGGTAAAAAGTCGGGTGATCGTTTGGGCCCAGGCTCTTTTCCGACCGCGGGGGGGGGACCACCCCAGGAACATTTTTAAGTGGGAATACGGGCGGCCCGGAGGCAGAGCCAGACGGAGCGGCCGGGGGACGAGGGGAGCGGGGAGCGGGGGAGTAATTGGCGGGGCAGGCGGGCGTGGGACAGCGACGGCGGACGGCTCGGGGAAGCGTAGCGTCTGGCGGAGTCGGGGGATCGGTACATCACATCCCGCCCGGTGATGAGGTCTAATGTGGAGTAAGGGCAGCCAATCAGGACCCATACGTGCGCGGGATGACTCATCGCACGGCCCGTCAAGGCTGA
>NC_083762.1:9573211-9598211 GCF_963514075.1 Conger conger | reverse complement strand
ATACAGTATATTCACATAGTATACATAAATGTAGATATATAATGTATATACAGTACAGTATATGTATTTATTCACTTATTTATCTACTATTTACACTGTCTACTATCAAAGCATACGTACACAATAGGTCAACAAATATATATTTTTGGTAAACAAAGTGTAAGCTGCAAAAAATAAGCAGAAAAAGTAGATTCTTGCACGCAACAGCAAATATTATAATTTGTAGTTTTCCTTTCTTTTTTCTGGCCACCCCCCACACGGGCGCAGGGACCGATTTCCTGTAGCCTGCTTTTATAAACGAGCGCCGTTCGAGGAGCCGAGACGAGGGCTTGAAGCTTCTCGGAGACAGCCCCTCCGCTGAGCACTTAAAGTACAAGAAAGAAAAAACACGACAAAAGAAGAGTGTTGAAACCGGGAGAGTGAGAGCGTTTGCATCTGTCCGCATTAACGCAGGACCGCACACGGGCGGTCAGGACTCGTCTCCGCAGAGTGATAACAGCTCCTGAGCCCCCCCCCCCACATTCCCAGCCTCCGCTCATTTCTCTCCAGGTTAGCCCACTCATGGTTGGAGGAGCCCCCTGCCTCCCAGTGCTTGGGCAGGGCAGACCTCCGCCCTGTCCCGGGGTACGGACAGGAAGGAGTAAAATGTGTTTTTACAGCAAACACTCCTTAAACCGGGACTGTGGGGGGGCCTGCTTTTAGAGACCATTAAACAGCTGGGTGAGGGTGGGGGCGAGGGGGAGGGGTTTAGGCAGTTACTCAGGCTACCCATAATGCCTAGGGAGGATGGGTCAGCCTGGATTCCCATCTCAGACGACTCCGGCTTAATGTCCGGCCGTAAGTTCACTGCCTCTGAGTCACCGAGTGAGTAGGAGACGCGGGAATGCTGGAATATTCCGGATCCAACAGCCAATGTCAGTAGAGCCCACCATAGAAAGGACTAACCAGTCTGGGCATAGGAATCCTTGAGTGTTTGACATGGCAGGAGCGATGAACACGACACACTGTTAACTTCCGTCCTTTCCAGAGTGGGCCTTCCTGTGTCCGTGGCCCGTCTGGCTGTCCATCAGGGTCTCTCGAGACTCACCCAGAACCGAGAACCCAGAGTCCTCCTCTTCCTCCTTCTCCTCTTGTCTCCAACCAACCCCCCCCCCACCCTGAAATCAGACATAACTCTGTGAAGACCAAAAATATCTATAGATATTTGTTTCCCTCGCAGTAATTTATTTCTCTCTCTTGCTGGCAGTGAAAGTGCTCTGGGTTTGAGGGCAGCAGCAATTTGCTAAACCCTGCGGTCTCCTGACGCCCTGCCGGTGAGCGTATGAATCATGAGGCAGCACGTTTCCTTGCCAACGCATTGTAACGGCGGCGGTGAGATCTTCTGCGGCTGCCATTGACGTTTTCTCAGAAAGAGGAGGAAAAAAAAAAAAAAAGGAAAAAAAAAATGTGGATCCCATCTGGCTGGGGTGGTAATAGAACATGGCAGATAAACAACACCTCCCCCCCTCCGTCGCCCTTCTGCTCATCCACCGCACTCTGTTTCCACCACCTCTCTCTTTTCCCCCCGCCTGCCCCTAAATGAAGTAGCTTAATTGTCAGTTTCACTTTAGGAAGTGACTGTATCGAGCTCTGGGCAGGAGGCCAGTCTCCGATTGTCCTGACAGCACTTTTGAAATAAGGACCCAAAGAAGCGCGGGGAGAGGGGGGTGAATGTTTGTTTATTTCTCAGAGGTTTACTGACCACGGGGCTTTCCTTCCTCCGTATTAAAAAGAGGCTGAAAGTCTGGGTAAGCAAACGGTTAGCCTGCTGCTTCATTATACTCCTGCACGATATATATTTCATGAGCTCTCATGTTTTCGTCTTTGCATAGGAACTGCTCCAGCATGACTGGGGCAGTAACACACACACACACCGTGTAAGAAAAGCCACATGATGAATTATATGGACGGCTTACACACATGCGCACACACACGCAAACAAACAAACACACACACACAGTATATATGTATGTATCTCACACAACCACACACACACGTTGTGTAGTATATCATACCTCAATTATTATTATTAATAAATACATACTCACATACATGAGTGTGGGTGTGGGTGTGTGTGAGAGATATATACTGTATATACTGTGTGTGTAGTAAATCTCTCACACACACACACACACACACACAAACACACACACACGGCCACACACACTCATGTATGTATGTATGCATGTATGTATGAATGAATGTATGATATACTACACACACACACACAAACAGCACAACAGAAAGTGCATTCTCATACCTGTCCCATCCATCACCCGGACAGGCAGCAGTAATGAATTCATCCGCACACTTTTTGAGGACAGGTATCGGTTATTCGGGAGACAAGGGGAAGGCGGGGTCAGGCCTTTTCAGCGGGACACAGCGTGTGACAGCAGAGCGTAATCCCGCGATCGATATCCGATGTCCGCAGAGCGGCCGAGCCGCCGTCCCCCCGTTCGGCTGCGGCGCCTCGGGCGCACGCCTCTCCGTGTTTGGGGGGAAGGGACGCGGGGGTGATGGAGTATAACTGCCTGCCCGCGTCCCCGGAACAGGCCCGGAGATTTAGGGGCCGCGGGCGGCTCCTTCATATTTATCGCGTGAGAGGCGTCGAGGGGAGTTGGACGCGATCCACGCGCGGTAACTCCCGCCTGTCCCCCCCTGCTGAAAAAGCACCTGTCCCATCGATCGTTTCCCCCTCCCCGAAACGCGCCAAAATCCGGACGCTTTCCGTTTCCCGGGCCCGGGCGGATACAGACGTAACTTTCGAGGAAACGGCGGAGCGTTCCCTTCTCAAGGCGGCGGGCCTGAAGGGAAGAATGCCCGTCGAACACGACGGCCCTGTTTACGCGCTTGTTTATAGTCTTTTCGCCGAGAGACTGAAAGTACACATAAAGCGAGCGGTACAGTAGTTACCGTCCGCCGGGGAGGGGGGGAGAGAGCGCGCGGGAGATGAAAGGACGGCCCGGGTAATACGCGGGATGCAATTCCGCCGTCGCTAATGCACCGACAACAAAGCAGGGCCGCGCGGGGAAACAAAGGCCCCGCTGCTTTCAGGGGGACCGAGAGCCGCTTTGAATTGCTGAAACAAATCTAAATGGACCTTTGCAAAATAGAGCCTTGAAGGGGTTCCGGCTAATCTACACGGCGCACGGCGTACGTTTTAAGGACAGCGCGTTCACTCGGCGTCTCCGCTGAGATGAGAGTGGAGCCCGAGACGTACAGCGCGCAAGGAGGATGAGGAATGTGTCGCGGCGTGCGCCAGCAAACCGGCTCGTTTGTGTGTTTTAATTAGTTGTCGCAACCTGATTTGTGATGGTTAGCCGCGGTCTTAAAAGCAGGTGTGAGTAAATTGCGCTCTTATGTGAAGACTGCCGCATCATTTGATAGAGGCGTGAAACTTAAGTCTTCGCAATTTCTTCTCAACGTGTGCCTTTATAATTGTTTGTACAATAACATGAAGCATAATTTAGTACGCGCATTTTTCAATGGCTCGTGCATTTCATTACTCCCGTTTTATTATTTCTTTAACCTCGGAATATGCTGGGAGACGAAGCCAGGTCCAGCTTTGGCTCGCGGGAGTGGGGAAGCAGCCATTTTGTTTCAGGTCGTGCCTCTAGGGGATTTGAGGTGCTCTGCAGACGACATAACATTTGAATTTGTCGCGTGGTTGAATGCAAATGCGGACGCCTGGAGGGAGTGTGACAATGGGAAGGGGACACTTACAAAGATTCTGAGCCGTCTTGGAGTCCAAGATCCGCAACTCTTTCGCCTTCTTCTTGAACTGGTTCACCCTCCTTTCGTCAACTTCATCCACATTCTTTTTCACTGGAGAGAGAGAGGGGGCGAGAGAGAGAGGTGGAGGGAGGGAGAGAGTGAGGGAGAGAGAGAAAGAGGGAGAGAGAGAGGAGAAGGGAGGGAGAGAGATAGAGGAAGGGAGGGGAAGAGATAGAGAGGGTGGGTGGGAGAGAGGTGAGGGAGGGAGGGAGATAGATGGAGGGAGAGAGAGAGAGGTGAGGGAGAGGTGATGGAGAGGGAAAGAGAAGAAAGAGAGGGAGAGAGGGAGGGAGAGAGATAGGTGGAGGGAGGGAGGGAGAGAGGGAGG
Organism: Conger conger; assembly: GCF_963514075.1. Taxonomy (NCBI): domain Eukaryota; kingdom Metazoa; phylum Chordata; class Actinopteri; order Anguilliformes; family Congridae; genus Conger; species Conger conger. The sequence continues at coordinate 9,594,070 of NC_083762.1, read as the reverse complement.
GAGCAGTGATGTAGAGGGAGAGGGAGAGAGAGCGGGAGAGAGAAAGAGAGGAAATCAGTGATCAATACCAAAGCTGTGAAAAAGTATGTAATTTTCTCCACTTTGCAGATTCCTGGGCTAATTTTTACTCGCGGCTGCATAAATGAACAATGAATAATTAAGAATACATTCAGACCAATCAAGATGACCTACTTCATGATTGAAGACTAATTGTGCCATTAGCAGCAAGTAAATGAGTATAAGCAATTCATGTTCTCGCTTAAAGAACTTTAGGAAGAAGAAATTGTCAAATGTATGTGGAAATCAACCAAGGGCTAGCAACATTAAAGGGATCTGTAATTGGATGGTAGCTGCTCATCTCTTACTAATGGTATTCCCCATCAGACTCATTTACTCTGTAATGATTAGAAAGGTAGTCTCACTTCCAGTACACGCTGTCCAAAATGTAGAATTCTTCCTAAGACCTGCTCCTACGTCAGAAAGCTACTCGCAAACAATATTTCATGAGCACCCATAGTTTAGATTTTACAGTGCACTCTTGATGACAGTTGGAGAATAAATTGTATGCACAAGGTTCTCAAACATGGGATTTCCTGTATTGCGAAACGCAAAGGCCTGCCAACACGCACACTGAACAACCACAGCTGTCTTCTCTCCAAACAATTTTTTTTCACCGTTTTGTTTTTTTTTAACGATCTTTACACTGGTTGAAAATGGACCAGGCAGGCCTGAGAGAGAAATCTATGGCCCTAACCTCCGAGCGGGTCAGCAGGGTCATTCTGTCCTGGAAGCACATCACCCACGTATTAAACAAATCATTCTGGTTCTGGAGACCTTTCTCACAGGCTTGCGCAAAAAAAAGCATTTGTAATCCGTGAATGAGAAACAGCCCCCTCTCTCTCTCCGCCAGTCTCACGGGAACGGTATGAATGAACATCCCCCCCCCCCCCACACACACACCCCCGTGTCCATATCGGAGTTATGGAAGTAATTATCGGCGGCAGCCGTTGAGGCGCGGGAGGGGAGAGCGCAGATGTGGCGGTCTGAGGCGGAACCCCGGCGGTAATGCCGCGGTAAAGCCGCGCCTTGCTCACCGGGGGCCTGGGTGCGCTGACTCGGCGCATTCCTGGCGGTGCGGCGATACGTTCTCTGAACGCGGGTCACCTCCCGCGTACGCGTTTGTAAGCGCTCGGGACACTTCCTCTCAGAACGCCGCCGCCTCCTCCTCCCCGCTGGAACGCGCCGGAAGAGTCCCGCCCTCACTCCCCCACGGGGGAGCGGGAATCCTGTCCCGGGAATGTGAGGGGAGTGGGTGCGGAGAGTGAGGGGAAGCGGAGGGAATACTCGGGTGGCAGACGGGAAAGGCTGCCTCCCCCCCGGCCCTTCTGGGAACGCCGACGCGCCTGGCTGCTAATCATCGCGGCTCCTCTATTTATTTTAGCCCAGAGGTAGGAATCTCAGAGGAAATCCAGAACAAACAACCTGGCTCCGGCTGAAAATATCTGCATACTTACAGCGGCAATCAAAGCGCTAACGTCTCCGAGCGTCTTAAGAAGCTGTGCTGCGGGGGCCAGCCCGCGCCTGGCTGTCAGTTCATGGCCAGGAGGAATGATACCTGTTTACACCGTACACAGTGGTGCGCACTACAGCTTAAATATGCACTTACAAGCCCGAAATAGAGAAGGCGCCCGGCCTCCATTTTGTTTCCTGGCGGCTGCCGCCCCGTCCTGCCGTATTTGTCTTCTCCCATCTCCGCGTGTTACCGCTGGAGCGGAAGGCTTAATGGGTCTGACTACCGAATGAGACCGAACAGTTTTGAGGCGAGTCTCTTGTTCCAAAACTGAACAAGCAGGGTTATTTTCAGTATTGTTAAGCAAAACTGTACAGGAAAGAAATTGAACACATGAAATTGAACGTACGTCATAGTGAGGCGCGGGGGGAATACATAACCGTATTGCAGGTCCTGCACTATTGTAAGATAAAGTATACTATTATATTTCAAGGCTAAATCCTCCTTTATCATGGTAATCTAACTACAGGGTTTTTAAAGATGATGTCTAAACCTATACAAAACAACATATGCTACACAATGCTATTCTACTACATATGGATGTAATAATGGACCCATATATCCAATTTTCAATAACAGCTATTGCAAATGGCAACTCCGAAAATTCAATAATCACAGAAATGGCTCATTAAAAGGTAGACAGTTCAAGGTACAGCATTCAAGGATATGTCCTTCCTGAGACTCGGTTAAGATATCCCGTTTCATTCAAGTTCAGGGCGACTGGCCCACCGTGTTTTCCTTGGCCTTCACAGAGGCAGCTATTCTCAGAACCAAAAAACGCAAACCAGCCCGGTACTGGGGAGCAGAGCCCTCAGCGGTGACATCATCACGGGCCCGTAACGGCCGGCCGCCTGGAGAAGCCAAACTTGTTTTCCGGCCTGCCTCCTTGAACTCGGCAAAAGTGCTTTTTTATCTGAGGGAGTGCGGCTCTCCCAAGGGCCGGGGCATTTACGGGGGCGGATAGAGGAGACGGCGCAGACATATTAGGGCTCTGAGCTCCCCCACTCCCTGACCCATCACCCCTACTCCCACTCCCGTCTGGACCTCCACCTGAAGGGCGTGTCACCCTCCTCCGCCTCCCCGAAGGAGCTTTCACATATTTCACTAACACACAGCTGTGTGTGATGATGAACAACAGATGCCTTTCGCTCCGTTATCGCCCGCCGTCCGCACCCAACGCTACACGATCCGTGGATCTCAAAGCCCACTGTTCTTACGGTAACGCACACCCTGCCTACGTCTATTCCAGCCCAGGTTAAATACACAAGTACATCTTCGAAGAACTATGCAACGCATTCAAAAAATTACACGATTAAACAAAACTGGCAAGTCGTCAAACTGCCGATTAAGAAATTACGCATAATACATGAAATTACAAACACAATTACACCGCTTGCTTCATGTGAATGCCCCTTTGTTCTACCTTGCAGGTTCCTTTGAGAAACTTCAGACCGCTCACAATCTACATCCCCTGAAACAACACAGATCTGCCAGCTGTGATTTTCTGTTTTCTGCTTTCAAATATAAATGTAACCATTTCTATTGCATTTTCAAAGTGGTGCAAGATGGCCGCAATTAAACATCAAATGACAAACAAAAAGCACAATCAAATGCCCAAACAATGTCAATATGTATTGGAATTGTATTTATATTGGTTCAGTTATCATGGAATACCCTTAATTATTTGTGTATTTTGGTAATAAGGGTGCTCAATGCAGCATTGCAGCACTATAGAAGAATGCTCCCTTTTCTGTTATGGCACCTCTGTAGCAAGAATGATTTGCAAACACAAGGCCACCCAGGCTTAGGAATACAAAAACATAAACAGATTAGAAAATTTGAAATGAGGCTTACCCACTTATCACTCAAAAAGAATAGCATTCACGGCCTGACAAAGGCAAAGCACTTGTACTGGCCTTGCATACTTAGATAGCAAAAAAACTGACTTCTGACATCCCCAAGAAACTAGAAAGTACTCGCGACCTTCGTTTGCTTCAGTTATCTCCCATTCAGGCGTGCATTCAAAGGAGTCTAAATCAGACACTATCCACGGCGTGAATATCCAACACCGCGAACAGGACTCCATTTTCTCTGCAGAAAGGATCATTTCTCCGATGGTCCGTCAGGCCCAGCACATTACGATAACACAGTCCTAATGGCAAATTAATAAGAACATTAATTAACTGCTTAGCATTAATTGGCTTCTGTTTGGATAGCCACAGTAGCGCTTATGGACCCAACATAAATTCATTGGGAGATCACGCAGGCGTAAACAAACACGGTTTCTCTTTCCGTTCGCGTGGAGAAGTCGTCGAAACAGGAAGTGGGCCTCAGACCACGGTGGCGACACAGTCAGTGCCTCTCGTCAAGCTCTATAAACAATAAAATCGACTACTTTTTTAGCAATATGAAATTAGCCGCAGAACACACTTTGGAAATCATTTACCCTGCAATATAAGTCTTCTTGTTCTGCGGCTTTGTGGTCTGGACACCGGGAAGATGGAGAAATATCCCGTTGTGTCAGAGGAAAGCTGGAACACATGAAAGTGTCTGTTTTACTTGGTCCAGGAAGGCCGTGTTGTCGCTGGTTAATGCGAAACACGCCAGGGAAGCCACGGCCATGTGCATGTGTTTAACGCAGAAATGCAGCTGGCCCAGCCATTATCAAGTTATTTACGAGAAAAGAAACTCCAGGATTAAGAAACGTACACACTGGAGACTTCAAAGTCCCAGAGAAAAACACACCGTTTCACTGCTGTAATAGCACAGTGGTACTAAAGCGCACCCCGTGCCAAGATAACCAAAAAGGCCTGCGTGAGGGTAAGCAGAGCCCAATAAAATCTGTTTCATTCTCCCTGTCGGCGGAGGGGGGGGGGGGGAGGTAGAGAAGTTTCTGGGCGGGCAGGATAGTCCGCAGGATGAAAAGGGATATTGGCGTTTGTTTGAAAAATGGCCGGTGTGTTTGAGATTGGCCGGCTCCCCCCGTGAGCCTTTTCTTCTGCGAGTTTTGGATCGGGGGGCTGGCGGCCCCAGGGGAGCCCCGGACTTCAAAAGTCCTCCGCTGCCTGGAGCTCAAATTATTTACTGGACCCAATTCTCTCTGCGGGGGGGCATTCTGTGAAACGTTCCACCCTGACTCCCCCCCCCACCCCCCCTCCCTCCCATAAAGGCCACAATCTGCAGGGCCTCGCTGGAGATGAACGCTTCCACATGCTCGCTTCCGGGCCGGAGCTGGAGGGCCCGCGAGCAGAGGGCCACAGCGCCTCCGGGGAGGTGCGGATGGCGGGTCCCGGGCGAACGGAGCGGTGGCGGCGGAGGGCCGGGCAGACTGTTCCGGAGCCCTCCGCTCCTCCAACGGGCAATTCATTCCCCCAAAAAGTGCCGGCTGCCGGCGGAGATGTAGCGCGCCCTCCATCTCTCTGACTCATGCGAGACATCGGCAGGGCCCGACAGTGAGAGCTGCCAGCTCTTTCCGAGGAGATGAATTCCGTCTCCGCCGGTAAAGCTGATGGTCTACAATTCCCGCTCCGCGTTTCACACTGCGCATTCTTTAACATTTTGGACACGCTTTTTTTCGGCTCGCAGCACTCAGCTGCTTTATGGCTTGATGGAAATGGAAGAGCACGCTTTTGCACATAAAAGCCTTGCGTTTTATTTATTTATTTTTGCTCTGGAGCTTTGTCAGTGTCTGAGCGTGTACGCGGAGGCGCTAAGGATCGTGCGACAGCGCCTTTTCGCCCGTCGCACGACGAGAGGCCTCGCTTTTTAAAAACGCCAGTTTTCACCTTTAAGGTTAAAGGCCATGTCCGCGGATGCATTACCAGGAAATTTTTTTTTTGAATCTGTAAAAGCTCATTTTCTAAGCTGAACCTCATACGGTGTTTTTCAGTAAACAGCATGCCGCGGTTAAGGCGTCCTCTCTCGACAAGCCCGCTTTTAACCCCCCCCCCCCCCCCCCCACGCTTACACGCTACCCCACCGCTCCGACCCCCGCACTCGCCCCCGACTCTAAACGCTCCGGTGAGTTCTATCAGGGCACCATCGCTTCCTCCAGCCAACGACCACGTCACGTAATGGCAGCGCTGCTATACCCACGATTCCGCATTAGGGCGGGACGTTAGCGGGGCCGTCGGACCGGCTGGCGTCGGTTGATCGCCGGTCGGCGACCGAGCGCGGTCGTATCACCAGACTGGGTTTTACGTTTAGCGTCTCCGCAAAGAGGCAGCGCTGCGGTCTAATTGACCTCTCGCTGGGGCCCGGGGAACCTGCTGTTAAACATGTATGCTGCCTCCCCATCTGCCACGGAGCGCTACAGTACCTCTGATGCTAACCCATAACAATAAAAGCGCTAACCTCCGTGCCCTATTTCATCAGCCAAAATGACAACACAAGAGAAATACCATCCAGCCAGGGTGAGGAGGAAGCGGGATCAAATACCTTTCATTTTCTGGAAATTGTTACTGCTGTTTTCCTTTTATTTTTTTCCTTATCATTCATTCCTTCCTGCTACTAGTGCTAAAACGCTCCAGCAACAAAGGTTATTGGATTTTGATGCGAGTAGGTATGATTTTAGATACGCGGTTGTGTGTTCAAACACTTGTATTTTTTTATTGTTTTAACCCGTAAAATCTCAGTATGGTGGCCATATGTAATTATGTACAAATTTGAGCGATGGGACTCATTTTTCCATGGATTTTAATGTAGGTACTAACACTCCACAATGTACTGTTCCTGGTTGAAGTTTGAAATCCACTGCAATATGCAGGGGAAATGAAAAAAAAAAAGAAACTTGTCTTGGCACAAATCATATTGTAAGAAGACAAAAAAAATAATAATACATTGAATGAACCACAGTAATTTTCAGTTATTATGCAAAACACTATGGCTGCTACAGCCAGTCAACTTGCAGATTTAATTACAAACCGTAAGCGGAATAAACATTTTTAAATTAAATTCAACTTTCCAGGTAAACGGAAGCTTATTCAAAAAACCCCACCCCAGGCAAAGTGCATTGATCAGACATTTGGTGCTGCAATAAAAAAGGAATTTCAATTGTATTCTTTTTTTAATACTCATTTTAAAAAAATCACTATTATACTGCAGAGGTCTCAAACTTGCAACAGAATTTTCTTCTTACAAAGAACAATTTTGCCGCAAGGCCCCTTAAGGCCTGCCTTATTGAATTTTCTACTATATTGAATATTTTGTTAAATAAGTCTCACATGAACTATTGGGCTGAGGTAAGTTGGGCTTTGGGGTCTATTCAGATACATCTACCCTGGCTCTGGGAATACTTGCTAGTACTAAAAATGTGATTTCAATGACCATTTACTTTATACATAAAAGTTATTAAAAACGAAATGTCAATTTTGTGTCAGAATTGCAAATGAACAGTGGATAAGTGAAAGAATGCAAGCACTATGTGCCAGTGAAATACCAAATAAATGAATTTGTAACTGTGTTAAAGCATAAAAAAAATGTAATTTTGTAAAAAAGAATTTACATTAGATTTTTTTTGTTGTTGCAACAGTTCATTAAGCATTTCCCTCATACTCAATCCATTTATCAGCTGGATATTTTACTCCCAGCAGGGAATCAAAACTGCAACCTATTACAACATTACAAGATGAAGTTACATACAATATAGTGAAGTGATTATTTTGTTGAATATGTCCATCAGAAGGTATGGGAAACAAAATGGCTTCCCTCAAGAGCGGTAAATCTCAGCAATGACCAATTTGTCCTTTGCTTGAGGTCTGAACCACACAACCGAAAAACAATTTTCTGTCTGGATAAAAACCCCCCGCCCTCCTCTCCTCCGTACCTCCCTTAATCTTCCATCTTCACACATGTTCCCTGTCTCAAAAATAGCAATCCTTTCTCTTTCATTCAGGGGGTCTAAAATTGTTTCTTTTGCTTTTGGACCAGCAAACCCGTATTGATCGGATAAGAGCACTCAATAAATAAAAAAAATACACACACAAATTGAATCCGAGTGAAGCATAACAAAGACCAAACTTAGAGCGGAGGTTTTTGCAGGTTATTCAAGCGGATTTTGATTATGTGGTCTGAAAATTAGTGCCATTCATCAGAAGAAATCTATTACTAGGGAAGCAATTTCAAGACTCCTTTTCCACAAGCCTTAAAAGTGCCTCCTTGTTTGTTGACGTACAAAGATGTTCATTATGAATACCTGATGGCAGCTGAAAGAGGGTAATTCAAATCTTGTCTGATGGGCTTCAGATGTGAAGTTATGGGGGGGGGGGGGGTGTCCCCCGTCGCCATGACTCCCTCCTTACCACCTGACCTTCACGGCGGTTTCACAAGCCGAGCATCGCCAAGGTGAACGGAACGGAAACCACAGCTGGCCGACGGGGGGGGGGGGGGGCGCGGCCCCGGCGAACGGTGAAGTCGAGCCCTCAGCCGCGCAATTATCATCACCAGTAATGATAGTGGGAGGAGGGGGAGCTAATGATAATGATAATGGCGATAATCAAAGCCGTCTCCCGTGCTCTCGCCTATCAGGTAATGGCGGAGCGCAATTCCCCCACCCCCCCCAACCCCCCCCTGCCACGGCAGACGGCCGACGGCAACCCCCCCCCCCCCCCCCCCCCACGTGCTCCGAGGCCTTGACTCTGTCCTGCAGCTGGCCCGTCGAGCGGGGGGGGGGGGGGGGGGGGGTTGGGCTGGGCCTCCCTAATTGTTTCAGTGTGGAGTCGGGAGAGGGCCCGTTCTGCTGGAACCGGGCTTGGAGCTGTGGGCAGGAGATGGGCCCAGCGGGGGAGCTGGTTCCCCCCCACCAGAGAGAGCTAGATCCTGCCCCAGGGGCCTGCGGCCTGACAGCAGCCTTTGGCAGTGATCTTACAACAACAACACATGTATATTTATTAAAGAAAAATACTGCACTGAGACCCATTATCTCATGGGTGACACCTGGCTAAGACACTAATAACTCATCACAGCTCTCAGTTCAGCCTTTCTGTATGTAAATCACTCCGCTAAATGACTAAAAGCGATGACTAACTATGACACCAGAGAAAGGGAAGAATTGGAGCAGACATTCCTGTGCCCATCAGTTCTGAACTGTGAGGAGCACACGCCCCCGTGGGGTACAGCAACAATGACCTCTGGAGCCTCAGAGCGCCACGTGCTGACCACCGGCCTTCCCATGTGAGTTTCTCAACCGAATCTCAAGGACACACAAAGTCAGCAGCAGCTTCCATCAAAATGGCCGGCCGTTCCTTCTCATGTGTTTCTCTTCTCGTATTTGTAGTGGTAGCTGTTTGCGGACAGATTAAATAAACCCTCACGCTTTCGCCACAGCTCAATAAATTCCTCTTCCTCTGATTTTTTTTTTTCCACGGCATATTCTCGGCTTTATACTGGTATCTTACACATTGGTATTCAACAGCGCTTTCCGCTGTTTCTGCGGTGGCTCGACAGAACCACAAACAGCTTGCATAAAACATTGCGTATTATGTGATTGAAAGAATATTTTTCAGTGGCTGCAGGATGTTCCCAACTTCAACAGATACCCACCACTGAACAGGATGTATCTGGGATTTCAAGTCTCCTCTAAGTTACGCCACTCAAATGAAGATTTGAAGGGAAATATTTCCGCGTGCACTTGCACACCAAGGACTGGGACATTGCAGAGAGCTAAATCAGTATCAGCCATTGTTTTTAATAGCACAAAACGCATTCAGGTTGTATTTGTTTTTAGGCTGAGGATCAGGGGGTTTGGATCTGTTATCCAGATCGGAACATAGATGTCAACCGTTGAGAGGTTGAGAGGTAACATGATGAAGCCGCTGAGGAACAATGACAGAAATAAATGCTTGTAAGGGTTACGAATATATGCCTCTGGTGAGCGAGCTAAAACTGTGGCCTTCACTCAAGCACTGAGAGCCTCGTATAATAATGAATACTCTGTTGTGCTGAAAGTTTTCCAAACAATAGCTTGTGTGGAAACAGGCTTCCCGCTGTCCCTTTTCCCGGTAAATTGGGAACAGCGGGAACCTGAGCAGAATCCAGAGAACGGCTTCCCACACTGCAAAAAAAAAAAAAATATGTAGCCGGAGACACTGCAAAAAAACGTAAATCTGTCTTAACAAGAGTTTCAGCCTTGAAAAGAGAAAGCTGCCTCGCCTCATTGGCAATATTTTTGTCTTACCTAGCAAAAAAAAGTGAAAAGTGAGATTTTAAGCCTAAATATAAGACTATAATTCTTGTTGAGAGACTTATTCTTTGGTTTTTCACAGTGCGAGCATCAGGTTCGCGAGCAGACAGGCTCTGGGAGGAGAGGTTCAGGCGATGGGGCCCCGCCCGGCGTCGACTTCGCCCGGCCGACCCGCAGAGGCATCCGTCACGACTCGGGACGCAACGCGGAGATCCGAACAGAGCCTGAGGAGGGCAGGATAACCGCTGTCCCCGCGGCCTCTATTAACGCTCTCAGCCTCTGCTGCGCACCGACAGCAGGCCCCTCTCTCTCTCTCTCTCTCATCAACAGGGAGAGATCGTTATATGTTCACAAAATGTGCTTTTCCCCCGCCTGAGACTTCCGTAATGCAGGAGGAAGGGCAGCTCCTACACCTCCAGGCTTCCCGTCGTGTAAATGCGCCATTCCTGGTCTTGACACCAGTCAAGTCGCGGTCTATATTTCAATCCGTCCGCCCCGCTGTCCCGAGAGTCTAGCAGAAAGCGTTGACCCGCAGGTGGTTTGGGTTTTCCCATCGCCACAAAAACAGAATTAAAGAAATCCTTTTTTTTAATCTTCCCAGCATCCCCTCTGTTTGCCTCCTTCACCTCCCACTGGTGGCTTTCTTTACTGGGCCCCACTCTAGTCCAGGATACAGAGCAACTCGGCAGTTAGTTTGAAAATAATGACTGCCAGGCGTAAGTCTCTGAAGTTTCTCAAGATTGTGCCAGGAGATGATGGGAGACCTAATTGGCAATTAAAGTATTACTTTTCTTTAGGAAGTAATGACACACATCACATTGAACCCGCTTGCACTTTGATATGGAGCAGTTGGCTGCAGGGTCCATCTGCTGTCACTTTTAGAGCTGAACTACTTCTGAAGCTCAGGTACGCTGGGAGAGACTGGGACCGACGAGTCCACGAGCCTCGTTCGTTCAGGATGATAAATTCACAGCGAAGACGACGCTGACAAACGGAAGGAAAAAACATGCAGTGAAGGTGCGTGGTTGGAATATGCCATCTCATTAGAGGATTTATGTTTAAAAGTGTGCCTGAGCTTAATCCTTGAAGGTTAACCAGTAGACTGATCCTATTTGTCCACCATGGTGTGAAATGACTTAAGAATAACTTCACAGCAAAATGTCAAGGTTTCCTGAAGGATAAGAGAAAAGACTCTTCCTTTCTCGGAAGACAGGCATCAAGCTTGTTAGGAGGAGCTGCGCTTATCCCGAAGAATCAACAGTGGAGCAGATCTGCACAGGGTAATTGTCGGTCTCCAATCCTCCAAAAGTCCAACCGTACCAACATGCACTGCACAAACCTGTAAAATCCTCTGATGACAAAAAAAGAAAACCTTCTCTCCTTTGAACTGAGCCCAGGCCCACTCCATTGCTACGGCGACCTTTTCCCTGCATGTCACTTCCTGATGACTTGCCTTCAGACACCTCATAGGGTACCGGGCTCTGGTAACACCAATGACTCACAGCAGGTGATTGAGAGGCAGAGACACACACACACACACACACACACACACAGGAATCTCACCTGAGCACAGTGTTAGGGGGAAGCTATGCCGTTTCGCAGAGAGGTTTAATTTCGCTATATTTAATGTTTCAGGGCTCATAACATTTGTCCATTTCACCCAGTCAGAGTACCCGTTGGGATGTTCATAGAAGAACAGGAAAGACACACACACACACACACACACACACACACACACACACACACACACACACACATACACATACACATACACATACACACACACACACACACACACACACACAGACACAGACACAGACACAGACACAGACACAGACACACACACAGAGACACACACAGACACAGACACACACACACACACACACACAAAACAAAGACTGAGCACACAGCCAGAGAGTGACTCAGCGGGATGGCCAGGAATGAGGTGAAAAAGAGCCAGCTATTGTAGTTACTCGACACCCCTCAGAGGGGTGAGCCGTGTGGGGTCTCACTAAACTCCCACCCCCGGCCCGCCTCACAGGGCCCCCTACCCAGAACCGACCCACTCACTTGCGCACCAGTCCAGAATGTTCTACATTAGCCACTTCCTGTGACCCAGACCCCGGCCCCAGAGTCCTGCCTGCAGGAGGTAACTTGGCTTTACTCAAACGCTGCCAAGGAAAACAGAGTTCGCAGGACTGCCTGAAAGCGCATGAAGGGATATATACTGCCGTCGTAACGAGTGATTTCGGCTTGGAATGAGACTTTTAAAAAATGTCTGTCAAATAGAAAATAGCATCTTGTTTTAAGTTCTTTTTTTTGGCTTGACTAGTTAAGTTGTCTTACCGCATCTTGAAATGAGTGAAACAGCCTTATCCCATGAGAAATATTTTTATTAAACCAAAAAAAATCTTCAAGCCTAAATATAAGACTAAAACACTTAAGGCTATTTTTAATTTTATTTATTTTTTATTTATTTTTTTACAGGGTAGATACTTATAGAACTATCCTCAATTCACCTCTCGTAAAAACTATGGCGCTTAACATTATGTGACAGGTTTACATAAGGACTACGACCATCGACTGTGACAGGGTACAAATTGAAATTGCCTTTGCTCTTTGCTTAACCTTTTTGCAATTTGCTCTAGATAAGAGCATTTGCTAAACGGCTAAATGTAAATGGAACTGTATAAGAAAGAGGCAGCCAAGGCAAAAGAAACGCTTTATCTGGGGAGAGAAAAAAAAAAGAAAAACAGAAAAAGATTACAGCCACGGTGATATGGCATTTTCTCAAACATCAATTGTTTTACAATTTGCCTCCCGACAAAACAAGCAGTCGATGGTGTTAGATTATACTTCGATGGCCCTCCTCCTTGTTTTCGTTTAATGGCGTGGGTCGTAGCGGCTAACGGTCACAACAGCAGCCGCGGAGCCCGGTGCGCGTCCGTTAAAGAGCGCAGCTGTTAAGACGTGCGTTTCCAAAAGTGCCCAGTCTTCACCTTTAAAAAGCCAGACGAAATGGAAATTAAATCTCGCACTCAATAAGCTTCTGGGTCACACACAGGCTTTGATTGCTGTGCCCAGTGGACAGTAAATAGGATTGTGAACCCCTATGAGGTAAAACTGGTGTATTAACAGTTCTGTCACATAATGCAGACTACAGGCATTTCGTTGGCTGGCTGGATTATGAACTGTTTGGGAGACCTGATTTTTTTTGCTATGTTTGGATAACTGTGAGACAGTATTAACCCAGGTAATAAGAGCAGTTACATGATTTAAAAAATTGTCTCCACGTCTGCCAAACCCCCATAAAGCATGTATACATTGCTAATGGGAACTCTCTGTAATGAGCACATTCAGCTTTTCACTTCTACTCCTCCATGTTTTTTTGTTAACTAATAAGCATCACAATGATTGTTACGGTATCCTGGATTCATTACAATGTCAGACAAAGGCTTATTTTTAGCCGTCTTTCTCTCAGTGCCCATTCATTTTCATGTAATGAACGCAATGAATGAGCTTCAGGAAGAAGACGGTGTTCTGTGCTAGATTTTTTTTTTTTTTTTACCACCAATCATATCTATTCTTTTACCAGACCTGTTACGTTCACGGTTGCCTGTGGTAATACCCAATGAAAAAGCAGATTGGGACATTTTCTCCTTTAGAGGAAAAAAACTGATTAAATAAGAGGATGAATGTATCTGGGGCAGGCACAGGGGCCGTCCTCCATACCAGGGGCCCTTTGGCGAATGCGCAAGAAATGCGGCCCTGGTGCTGGAGTTCTGGGCCCTTGGGAGTGACGCACCGTCCGGAAAGAAACGGATCCACAAACAGCGTCCAGTTACAAGCCAAACCTTTTAAAACGGTATTGGGGTCACAGGCAAACAGAGCAAACATACGGCACAGTAAGTCTCCATAGACAAGCAGAGAAGTTGGGGCAGTCTATAAGCCTACTGGCGAAGTTTCTTGACCGGAACCCATAAGGTTAGTGGTTCAAACCCCAGTGTAACCACAATAAGGCCCATTGCTCCTGGGGGGGGGGGGGTGTGACCCCTGATTAGTCTAATCAACCGCAAGTCACTTTGGATAAAATAACTGGAACGTAAAAGTTCTGTCACCTGAATCAGGAAGTATTTTAGATCCCTTCCAGGGTTTCCGGTCGAAGGGAAGTCCGAGTTAATGGGCAGCGCGAGCCAGCTCCCGTAATAAGGGGATGAAAAAGAAGTGGGCTCTTTTGAACATGAATCGTGGCGGATCAAGGGGCGGAGAGGGGGGCCGCACTTTGGAAACGCGTCCCTCTGATCTCGGCACAACGCCGCCGTTCAGCGGCGGGCCAAATTAGCCGTGGATTACGCTACCTCAGCCCCCGTTTCTGCGAGAAGCCAGATTCAGCCCGTCGTGAATACCCAGGCATCGGTTACAGCATCTGCCTGACTCTTTCCCTCACGGATGTTTAACGGTACATTTCCAAATAGTGTTTGCTTCAAATGTGCTAATTGCTAATTAATGCGGGGGGGGGGGGGGGATTGAGAGTTTGACTTGATTCACGATGCCCGGGCCGAGGAATCGGGTTGGGCTGGGAGCAGCAGACCGAGGTGTTTTAGAGAAGACCCTCACAGATGTGCAGGGTTATGACAGGTTAGGCGGAGGTCCAGCAGGCAGCCTGCTTCCCTCTGGTCTGTGCCTTCCACCCTGATCCTGCCCACAAGATGGCCCCTGATCCTCCCCACGCTCACAGTCTGCTTTCATCTTCGCAGGGCCCTGTGGGATAGCTGACCTCCGGCCCTGGGCCCTCCTGCCTGTCTGAAGCAGGCCTACATCCGCGCTGCACCCGGACTGGTCAGATGGTCAAGGTCTTCCCTGGCCCACCTACGCCCTCTCCCCACCCCCATCCCACTCTACTACTCCTCTCCAAAACATCTCAAGAGAAATAGCACACAACCACTTGAGTTGCGTCTATTGCTATGTCTGTTTATGTCGACATTCAAAAACAGACCGACCATCCTTGAGAAATAACAAAGGTTTTGTTTGTGTCTGGAAGAACATGCCATTCATCTAAATCTGGACTTCTAATTTGCTCTCATCGATACGCATTTTTATCTTCTGTATGAAACGTTTTAATTTGAAATAAATCAATGTTCCATGTATCCATACTGTCCACAGCAGTTACGCAGGACAGTTATGGCCCATGAAACCACTGCACTGGACAACAACTAGCAAGGCAATCAATAAACATGCATTTATTCTCTCCTGTTAAACAATATTTTTACGAGCTTCAAAATGCAGTTTTTAAAGAAGGCTGCGTGCTAGCAAAGCTCTGAAGTAGCAGAGCCAGACTCGTAACGGCGTGATCAAGCAGAAACTGCCTCAGCTCAGTGGCACCACTAAATTGATTGGGGAAAAATAAATGCCTACATGATGAATGATTAGAATATGGGAGACGCTCTAAGGCCTGGATGTCAATGTTATGCAGCATTGGCTATATATAGGCTCTCTCTCTCTCTCTCTCTCTCTCCCTCTCCCTACCTCTCTCTCATATATAATCTTACACACACACACTCATAAACACTGATTCTAACAAACATCAAAGAGGATGAAATAAGCAATCATCCACTGTATGAGCATAAAGGGATGTTTTATAAAGAAGCTTATCTTTTTTTTTTTTAAGCTATAAAACACTGCACTGTGTTCAGCTCCTAACCTATCTCTCTGTTACTACGAAGGCTTGCTCACAGTACATATTATCATTCCTCATTTTCAAGCGATTGCCCTTTTCATGAAACAACATTTCCCCCCGATGCTACAAACAGGAAGGAGAGGTGCGAGTCGTCCGCAGAGATTATTCTCTCTGCGTTCTCCTTTTTTTTCACCGCCATGAAAGGACGGAGGCTCCAGTGTGTCTGCGGGACTGGAAATTGCCTGCTGGTCATTGAAACAAATGAGGTCTTAGGTTTCTTAAACAGCTTCCAGAAGCGCCAAGGCTTTGTCATTGACAATATTCAGCCCGTTACAAGTGTTTACGGTAAAGGGGAGATGCACGTCAAGACTGCTTTTAGCCACGGGAAGAGGCTCATGGTTCATGTTCTGGCAAATTTACAGCAGGCGAACAATACCCGAGTCCTTAACATTGATAGGGTTCTCAGCAGTAATGTTTGGGAAGTGGTTGCCAAGCAACATGTAAAATAAAAAAGAAAATAATAATCCACAAAATATATTGTAAGGACCAAACGTGTCTTAGTGTAATGGCAATTGAACCAGACACAAACTGTCAGATACACAAGTGACAGGGACTGCAAAGTAAAGCATAAAGAGATTGTACCGAAATGTGGGTCTGAATTGCAAAATAATAAATAAAAAATCTTATGAGTTCCCTGTGCGAAATGTGATGTGCTTTTCACAAACTACTCTAGGGAAAAATGACTGAAGACTACCTGTCATCAGAAGTATAAAAGGACGGCAGTCTGCTGAACTCTTATGCGATATTTCAGAGGCTAAAACTCTTTAACGATCACTGCTGGTATTACTGTAAGGCCCGGCCTTGGCTTTATTCTTATCACTCCATTTTAACTCACGGCAACGTCTGCACGCCAAGCCTGAGATCTGCTATAAAAATACGCCTTGATTCCACACTTGCTGGCAGTGCTTTCGGGTGCACTGCGGCACTGTGACCGGACTCTACAGGCACTGTGACTGGAGGTATAGTGATGCTAATGACACTGTGACTGGAGGTATAGGGGCTCTAATTACACTGTGACTGGAGGTATACTGCTGCTAATAACATTGTGACTGGAGGTATAGGGCCTCTATAGACACTGTGACTGGAGGTATAGTGATGCTAATGACACTGTGACTGGAGGTATAGTGATGCTAATGACAGTGTGACTGGAGGTACAGTGATGCTAATGACACTGTGACTGGAGGTATAGTGATGCTAATGACACTGTGACTGGAGGTATAGTGATGCTAATTACACTGTGACTGGAGGTACAGTGATGCTAATGTTACTGTGACTGGAGGTACAGCGATGCTAATGTCACTGTGACTGGAGGTATAGTGATGCTAATTACACTGTGACTGGAGGTACAGTGATGCTAATGACACTGTGGCTGGAGGTATAGCAATGGCATAGAGGCGTTGAGACAGCGAAGCCCAAGCAATTAGTCACAAATCTGGAAATGGAGACAAGCAGCTCAGTCACATTCACGGCGAGTAAAGCAAGTCCCTGACCGCCGTATCTAAAACCCCTGCAGCTACGGCGACATCGATCGCCATCGATCCGCTTTGGACAGACGGAGAGAGACAAGCTCTCAATCGAAGCGTTCCCAAAGATTTGCGGGTAGGCGGAAGGGGGGGTATTGTCAGAAAAGGGAAGCGGAACCACCAAAGCTGGTCCCAAGCGGACGGGGGAGTACGGGGCCGCGCGGGCGGACTCCGACACCGCCATCGTCCCCGGCCCCGCCACCCTTATCTGGCTCCGCAGAGCGGGCCGGTCCGGGCGGGGTCGGACAGCGTGGGAGCGATCCGGTTCTGATGCTCGTCGGAAAAAGCCACTGTGGAAAGAGAGAGCGCAGCCAACATCAAACGGGCCCCCAAAAAAACAGAGGGAGCCTTTAATCTCTTCCCACCAGTTCCGGCGAATCATTACCCTGGCCCACATGAGCACTTCATGGTGCTTGAAAGAGAGTTTATGTTGAAACGGAATCTGTAATGCCATAGAACACATTTTTTACACAACTCCCCTCCCTCTGTTTATTTTTCAAGATAAAACATTTGCTGCACTTTCGAGAAAGTTATTCCGATTTCTTTTTTCCCCGCCGCTACCCTAAGGCAAGCAAGATCCTGTGACTGTCCAGACTGCTGATGGCAAAAAGTTAAAAGCAAACCCCCGCTCCCTCTACCCGCAGAAACCCCCGCTCTAAAAGAAATTCTGCTCATGTTGTTGTTCCACGAGATGTGGAGTGATGTGCAATATGCAAGTCCAAAGAGGCTCCTTTACTTAACGTGACACGATCGGAATTGAACCAGACACTTCACTCCAAGATAACAATTTAACCTGTTCTCTAAGCCCAGTGACTTCTGTGCTGCTAACTCCTCCTTGGAACTTCAATTGGTCAGCTCCTCTCAGCTCTGCCCCCCTGCCTCTCTATTCCACACCACGGCCCACCACCTTGCCCATGCCTGATATGCACGCATATTAAGTTTTGTATTAGCATTCCGCTTTCCGACAGTCGCCTTTTTCACTTTGAAAGTAGGCCATCGCTGGGGTACAGAGCAGTTTCCCTAACAACCAACATCACTCAGCCAGGTAATGCACTTTCAACCACTCTATCTGCCTCTCTCAGAAACACACACACACACACACACACACACACACACACACACACACATGAACATGCGCACGCATGGGCACACACCCATACACAAGCTTGTTATACTGTTCAGGATATCTGTGTTTTCATACAGTGATTGGAGTCATTCACTGTATAAATTACTGTCACCCACACACACACAGCAACCCTCCTTCCACGGACAGGAGCACCGAGATCAATCAATCAATCCATCAAACTTTATTTATATAGCACTGTTCGTACAGTTCAAAGTTTAAGATGCAAAAAAAAAAAAAAAAAACTGTGACTGGAGGTACAGTGATGCCAATGACACTGTGACTGGAGGTATAGTGTTGCTAATGAAAGTGTGACTGGAGGTATAGTGATGCTAATGACACTGACTGGAGGTATAGTGAAAAAAAAAAAAGAAGCTAAAAACATACATAAAAATAATAAATGAAGCAAATAAAAGATGAGAGAACGAGACACGCTCTCTCTCACTTCTTCAGAAACGGTAAAACCAGAACCCCCCCCCCCCCCACCCCCCAGCCAGGTTTTCACCCGATCTCTGAACCACCCCGCTGCACTCTGAAGGATTTCAGCAGTCATCTACACTCCATTTATTCACACATCCCTACCCGTACACTGCTCCAGACCTGCACTCATCTGCCAGACTGCCATCCAGTTCCCCTTCAGTTCATTACCAACTAATTTCATTACCGCGGAAAGAAAAGTGCAGAATTAATTTTACAATTTCACAGCTTTTAATGCATTTAAATGGAATGTGATTTGGTATAAAGTTATCAGCATATATATTTCATAAGATAACTTATCGCCTACGCGTAACAGCGTGCAACGGAATCCAATTCCGTGGTTTGAAATTGACGAGATTCTCGTAATTTCTAATGTTTCTACTGTATTATTGGGTTTAGTCTTGCATTTTAAATCCCGCTTGGGAGCGTTCCCAAGTGCGGCGGGACACGACACACTGAAGTGAACAGGTGAGAGGAACAGCGTCGTTCCGGATCTCCCTGCCGGACCATCTGCCCTGCTGGACCCGGCAACAAAAGCGCAGCCCGGAATGGTTCCTTTATGAGCGGAGTTCAGACGGGTGCCAAGGCACTTTCACCCACTTCACAGAGGCCAGGTTCTGGAAGGCACGGTCGTGTATGTTGGGATTCATTAAAATAAGCAGCTTAGAAATAATAAAAAAAAGCCAGCAAAAAAAATCTTGGTGGGCAGGTGGTAATTATTTACAGAGTACAGTGTGATCGATGGTGTATTCTTTGCTTGCTTTACTTTGCAAATAATTTTCTATAAAAAAATGATGACCTTTCAATGACCTTTCATCATCTATCTGCAGACATAAACACCCAGGACTATGCATGAGTGCACAAGTATGCACCGTTGTATATGCGCGCGCACACACACAAGCACACACAAACACACACAAGCACACACAAACACACACAAGCACACACACACACACACAAAAGCACACACAAAAGCACACACAAACACACAACACACACACACACACACACACACTCTCTCGCTCTCTCTCTCTCTCATACACACACAAACACATACACACACACACACACACACTCTCTCTCTCTCATACACACACAAACACACACACACACACACACACTCTTTCTCTCTCTCTCATACACACACAAACACATACACACACGGTCCCCCCCCCCCCCCCCCCCACACACACACACACACACACACACACATGCATGCACACACTCTCTCTCTCTCTCATACACACACAAACACATACAGACACGGTCCCCCCCCCCCACACACACACCCACACACACACACAGAAGATAGAGTCTGCAGGCGATAATAGTCACACAGGGGAGAGAAGTGACTCCAGCAGCACGCGTGATCATTTCAATAATGTCTCAGCTTATAGAGTTAAGACCCCAGTGTTTTCTTCCACACCTCCACCCCCGTGGGAAATAATATTCATTACGGCTGCGGGAATTATAAGAGCAGGGCACAGCCCAGGGATGTCAATCCACACCAGGTACGGGAAGGTTTCCTTCACATCTCAATGCTTCGGCGTGATTGAAAAAAATAATAATACAAATTAATGCAAGCAGGTTGCACGTGAATTTACATTTGTTCACTGAATTCCTGAGCTATGCCTATAAGGGACACGAAGAGATACCGCTGCCGTCTCCCCGTGCAGAAACGCGTACGCTGTTGTATGCACGGGTATTGGACGCAGCCGGTAGAGGAAGTGTGGGCGTCGTGTCTGCGATTGCTGATGTGCTAGGCGGCGTCAGTGTGCGGCCGCTCCGGAATCCGCTCGCACCTGCAGGCCTCCAGGGCCCCGAGACACCCCGCCACGCGTCCGCAGGCCCCGGCCAATCAGAGGCCGCGTTTCAGCGGCGAGACGCGCGGACGCCGGCCCGGGAGCCCGGCGGGGGCGGGAGAAGAAACGGAGAAAAGCAAAAAAAAAAAAAAAAAGGGGAAAACAGCGGCGCCACGTTCCCGTACCGTCACATATTCATCGGCTTTTCCTGCCGTCCCTGCCCACAGACTTACAGAGGAGCACTCCTCTCCCGGCCCTTTCTTCTTCTCTGCTCTTTTCTTCCTCCGGGAGGCCCCGGCGACAGGCTCTGTCTGCGAGGCGAGCTCGGCCGGGCGCGCGGGGAGCATTTCAATAACGAGGTAACGGCAGAGTAATGAGGAACAGCGAGGAGCGGAGTGCGCTCCAGGCGCCGCTCCCCGTCCCCGTGTAAATTATGCAGCCGAAACCG
>NC_083762.1:9565711-9568211 GCF_963514075.1 Conger conger | reverse complement strand
CAGATAGCATTAAGACGCAGGCAGCGCGCGAGAGGGAAACTCAACATGGCAGCCGACGTGCTGCATATGTGAAGGTGATAAATGATTCCACAAACAGGTCGTTACCGTCCCAGCGCCGCGTTCTGAGGAACCAGACAAGGTCACGGAGCGTCAGACGGGCTCCGGAGCGTTCCGACAGCCCGCCCGAACTTCTGTCTCCTCGGGGGGATTCACCAGGCGGGGCGGAACGCACGGAACCGCGGTCCTCTTCCAAAATGTCCGCCCAACCGGCGCCCACCTCCCCTGCCGACACGTGTACGGGCTGAGCCCAGGGACTGGCCGCGGAAGGGCGCGTGCGGCTAATCTCTTTTTAACCTTTTCCCAGAGCACGCACTCCATTTCCCGCCCAGGGTCTTACCGCAATGATGCAGGATAATCAAGCGCTTAATTCCAGCGGAGCGCTAAGCGCGCATCCGACCTCCATTTTAAAGCTTCTTCACCGCCGCTAACCTCACGCCACCCTGTTTTCTCACCTCAGCTCGACCAATTAGGCGAGAAACACGACTCCCGCAAAAAAACGGAAAGAATTCAGACGCGAGGGGTGGGGACGAACTCTCTCTCTCACACACACTCACACACACACACACACGCGAGTGCGCACAGGAACGAACGCAGTCACACTCTGCTCCGGGTAATTACTCAGCCCTCCCGATTCGGCGGGTTCTCACCAGGCCTTCTCGCGCGCGGCGCAGGGGTGGAAGCTAACGTCGACGCCGCCGCGCCCGTTCCGCGCTAATTAATCCCCCAACAAGGAAGAGGGGGCCTCCCCGGAGCAGGCGTCTCCGTGCCCTTGATTACTCATTACGCCTTGTCAGCTGCGGGAGGGCCGGCTGGACCTCTCCCAGATCCCCGCCTCGCGCGTCTTCTCCCCCCTCCCGCAACGCACCGACGGGACAGGGAGCCGACAGAGAAGGGAGGGGAGCAGAGAGAAGACAGGAGGAGAGAAGGAATAAAAAAATACAAAAAGGCGGCACGGGAAGGCGAGGGAGAGGGAGAGGGAGAGGGAGGGGGGAGAGGGTGACTGAAGTGCGTCGAGAGGCGCGGCCGTGGAAGAATATAAATAAAGAGGGCGGCGGAGTCCACGAGACGGTCCTCGGAGTGCCATCGGAACTCGAGAGCGTGCAGGTAATGCGCTCCGCAGCCGGAAAGGTCTAGAAGCAGCCAGTCCTCGTTCATTTTAATAGGGGCCTCGGAGACCCGGAACGCCGCTCCGCTCTCGGAAGCCCGGATCGCCGGCGTGTGCAGTAATCTCCAAATCAGGTCCCACATTTTAGAGCTTCATTTTATCTCTGGGTAAAGGCGGGGAGGGCGGTGGAACACATGCCGTATGCATGTTCCTGCCGCCGATTTGACGTTGAATCGCGTTCTGGAGCTTTCAGACGTCAACGATTTTCATTTCGTAACCAAAACGTCGCCGATGAGGACGATTGGTTGGAATGTGAACGGCGAATGTCTGTTGAACCGCTGCTTGATGTCGCCATAGTGTCTCGTCACCCAGGAAAAACGTAAGAGGAAGTGGGGAACGTTGAGCCGGAAGTCGGTTCACAATTGACCTGTAAATAAGGTCTTTAGAAAAGTGATTTGCTCTACGATGAAAAGAAAGAGTAAAAAAAAAAGACACCTCTGTACAGACAGTGATGAAACTCCTGAGGATGCCTCCCGGAGAATGGGTGTGCACACACGGGCAGGGGTGAGAAATGGGCTTGGAAGCCGAGTTTCCCCCACACTGCTGATGAGGCACTGAAGCCATCTGCTTTCAGAGGGAGGAGCAGCCTCAACGCAGACAATGGAGAGAGGGAGGCAGGGACAGGAGAGAGATGGAGGGAGAGACAGAGGGCAGGTGAGGATGAGAAGCCAGAGAGAGAGAGATTACAAGAGAGGAAACAGAGGGAGGCATGGGTATCAAGAGAGGGAAGGGGGGGAGAGAGAGTGAGGAAGCCGGGGAGAGAGAGGGAGAGAAAGTAAAGGATCTGAGAAGGAGGAGCCGTGAGAGGAATGGAGAAGACAGGGAGAGGAAAACAGAAAAGAGATAAAGAGCACAGGAGAGGGACAGTGTGAGGGTAAATAATGGAGAAGAAGAAGCGAAACAGAGAGAGAGACAGAGAGAAAAAGAGAGAGAACAAGAGAGAAAGAGAGAGAGAGAGCTGGGAGAGGCACAGGGAGAGGCACACTCATTGTTGCTAGCAGTAGTAATAACGATCAGATCCTCACACAAGAGTGCCTGCCGGAGCCTCAGCCCATTCACCCGAGGGGAGGGGCCACAGCCGCTGGAGTCAATCAGAGGGCTTTGAGCTTCCCGGGATTGAATGCATTTAAGCAGGGATACATTACCGCCAGGCAACTTTCAGCGCGCAAAAGTTTGACAAGGCTGAGGCTAACCCTGCCCCTGTCAATGCCGAAACAGCCTCGGGCGAAATGTTTTCTGCATTATCAATAATTTACACCGCTTTCTACCGGAGCC